>NW_009733435.1:49747-59693 GCF_000703405.1 Apaloderma vittatum
CAGGAAGAACACAGATATAATTCTCCCCCGGACGGCGAGTAGCAGCACTGGCGAGAACAGATCTTGCAACCCGAGTAAAGAAACGCAGGAGAGCAGAAAACCACTACCAGTAGACGGCGAAGGAGAAATACTGAGCAAATCAAGGAACAATACACCCAAAGTTCTCCCATGGGCTGAGGGATAGAAAGGCATGGCTGTTTTCTACCAGACTTTGATGATAGAACCCTACTGGTCTTTTGATACAGATCTCTGTCTATCAAGCTAAGCTTTTTAAGGTTTAATGCCTCACGAGACATGTTTTTAAACACAAAAAAGCACCCTGGAAAAAGCAGAACCAGTATACTTTTGTACCGTTTCACAACACAAACCGTTCCCTCTGCAGAGGCCACATGTGCCATTAAGCTCCAGCTCCCAGCACCTAACCAGCAGCAAAGTTTTCATTCTCTGGAAGGATGGTACAATGTGTCTACAGACCAAGTGATTAGCAAAGTTAAGAAACCTCCCTATACAGTCAGACAAAATTAAGTAAATATGGAATTCCTACTTACTGGAACCCTTCTCCCTGGTATCCAGTGACAGGATGTGAGAGAACAGTTCAAATCTGCATCATGGGAGATGCAGACTAGATATTCAGGCACATTCCCTTTACTGAAAATAGGCTTTCCAGAGAAGTGGTTGATGCCCCAATCCTGTCAGTGTTTAAGAGGCATTTGTACAGTGCCCTTAATAATATGCTTTAACCTTTGATCATCCCTGAATTGATAAGGCAGTTAGACTAGATGATCACTGTAGGGCCCTTCCAGCTGAAATATTCTATACCCCTCACAGGAGAACATGCTTTTATACCAAGACGGCTTTATCCGAATGAATGCTCCTAAAGCAAGTTCAGGACATTCTCTTTAATTTGTAGGTTTTTTCCCTAATATATTAGCAAAAACTCTACGTGCATTGTAAGTTATTTCCAGTGCTGCCTCAATGCCTACTTCTAGAAACATCCATCCCAAAATATATTCCAGTGCTCTCTTGCCATCAAATTTAAGCAGCTCATGGAAAAAAACAAGTCAATTGAGACACAATGAATTACCCCTCAACAACCATATTCCTCTCAGAGCAGGAGTAAAACCAGTTAGAGTCAGCAGTTTAGGAAAACCGGTTTTATTTGACATTGAAATGGATTGGGAAGTTCAGGGGGTCAACTGCCATGCCTGAGGCAAGAGGCCGACTGTATCTCATGGCCACCTCAAGAGTCACCTCCATCACTGCCATGGCAAGGTTCACAGTGCCCCAAATTTTATACAAGACTCCCACTTCTCATCTCTCAACCTCAGTTTTCAGCACTTAGCTGTTGGCCAAACCACCACCTGCACTGACCGCTGGTCATTCACTTTGGTCAGTGAGGGATCAGTTAACAGCAGTTTCACAACCCACAGTTACAAAACAGATACAAGCAAGTGCTCTGTTGGCAATTAGAGCTCCAGCTTCTTTTTATTTATTCTAGTATAAGAGCAGATGTTGCAGTTATTCGAAGGTTTTCACAACCTTAATTGTTGGCCTTAATTGTTGTTAATCTTTCCCATGAAGTGGAGACAGACAGACGCCACCCGTATTTTGCGAAGAAGATAGTGTCCTGCAGGGTATGCGTAATAAAAATACACCATTGTCTGCCTTCTCCCTCCCACATGAAATACAAGGATATTGGGATTGGTCGGCACCATGGACAACAAAGAACGAACCAATGACTCGGCTGTTTTATTTATTTTTTTGGAGGATGCATCTGCCATAGGGTTGCACCATGACACCGAGATTTCTTTCCCCTCGCCGGGAGCAGGTGAAGCTTCCAAGTGCCAGCTAAGGAAGCGCTGCATTTAGACTTCACGACGCCCAAAACAGCTGATACACAAAGCTCCCCGTCCACCTCATTGAGCATGGCGCAGGCTGTAGTATTACACAGGCAAGCACCGAGTTTCAGAGGGCAATATTAGGTTTCATAAACAAGTTCTCAGATGGGAGAAGAAGGCAGCGTTTCATTACGTGCTAGGGACATTGCAAAAAGATATATGAGAGCTTCCCAGGTCATTTCCTTTCATAAGTTGAAGGCTTGTCTGAGACTTCTTGCTCAAGCGTGGAATTTTTGCTGCAGCACTTGGAGACTAAGTTTTCTAACTAAGAAGTACATTCCTCTGACTTTGTTCTGCCAAGTATACTTAAAGACGTTAACTTGGTGTCCCGGTAACTTGAGAAGAGGTAACACAGAGGAGAGACACTGAAGTTCAGAAATGAAACACAGGATGTACCAGTGCTGCAATATGCACTCGCCATAACCCAAGGCCTAGAAGTCAGGATAGTGAAGATCAGTTTCATGTTTATGGTTACCTTCAAACAAACGCCTGGTGTGAACTTGGACATAAGGCTGAACCCAAAGCACAGCCTAGAACAACATTTGCTATCAGTTCTACTGCAAAATAGAGGAAATCAAGTCTTCCCCTTCTCTCACCTCAAAACTCACCTTAGCTGCAAACCTCTTCAAGGTTTCTTGACAGGAAGACAAATAAGGATCATTTTTGTTTTAGTTACGCTTGTTCATTAAAATTAAAAATAAATCAGTGAGCCAACCTCCAAAAGTTCAACAGCTACTATATATACTGAACAATTGCTGACAGACAACATTTTAAGAGCAGTAAGACTGCAGTAAGTTGCTAGAAGAGAAAGAATTCAGCCAAGATTTCTGAGGGAGAACATCAAACTGCCAAGCTATCAATTGCCGTATATATGCTGCCACATCTAAATCAATTTGGACATAGCAAGATGGTAAGTTAGATCAATTTTCAGAAGCAAGTTCGACCTAGTTCCAGGGAAAAAAATCAAAGTGGCTTCTTTACTGAAAGAACTAACTAAAACTAGATAACATAGACATGAATAATAAATAAGACGGCATAACAAAGAGTCTGTATAGAATTTGCAGAAGTTATAAGTCAAACCTACCCAAGGTTTATGACAGTATGTGGACAAAGTCACATTTGGACATTATCCCTAACTAGAGACTATTAGTAGGACCTCAGCTGTTGTAATTTGCAGAAGTGGTTTCCCTTAACACTCAGCTGAAGGATAAAAACTAAAAGTAGGAAAACACAGTGTTTGTTTCCATATGACCAATCTCAAGAATGACTGTAGTGCCCATTCTTTTCAACATACCCACAAACACAAAGCTCGCTGGCAGTACGACACGTTCAGTCACAGCTGGAGTTTCACGTAAAGCACAGCAAAGTGACCTCTTGATCATGAGCAAACAGGTAACAAAGACAGCAATGCCAAGTTCGTTTCCACAAATTCAAGCCAACATGCAAAAGGAAAAATAACGCTGCCAATGTGTATCACTGAGATAAGTGTCAGGAGTCTGAAGTCTTGCTTGAAAGTATCATCTTAGGAAAAAAAGAACCAAAAAAAAAAGAGGCAGAAGATACTTCATGAGGAAATACAGTATTAAGAATTAAGGAACTGCCACAAGTAAAGCAGAATCATGACAAGTCATTAAACGCAGGGCACACCCACTTCTTGAAAACTGTGGGCTGTTATGACACTAAAAGGGTAAAATAGAAAGAGCGCAGAGAAGAGGAATTCCTAAAGCAAAAACTACAGACCTGAATCATTCAGCATGGAATAGAGGAGATGGCTAAGGAATAAGAGGACAGATATCAGGGAGGTTGGATTAAATGATCTCTAAGGTCCCTTCCAGCCTAGGCCATTCTATGATTCCATGATCTAGTCAGTTATGGAGGACACACAGAGAATGACCATTCCCTCTCAAAAGAAAGGGGTAGGCAAGAGGTCTGAAGTGGAGAGCAAACATGAAAAATCATTTCCATGGGGTGACTGGATGCAGAAGGGCCCAAAAGCAGAAGAAAACTCCTCGCAGGCTTTCTACCTAAGCAACTGCCACCAATGGCTCAGAGACACATAAAACATTTTTGTTAACCTGTGCTCTGACCTACTACAGCTACATTTATCAAGAGGCACAGTCAAAACTATGCTTGCTCTTAGGCAGATTACTGCCTTTTTTTCCCCAAGGCAGGGTCTGGGCAGAGGCACAAGCAGAAGGTAAGTCTGCTAGCCACAAGCTCGGCATTGGAGACATCGCTATTTCCAGCTGCTGGCCCCTAGGTCCCTCTGCTCCAGGTCACGTACCTCACCAGAGAGAGCAGAACAGAGGGCTACCAGCCCCTCAGACAGGGTTATTAACACAGTTAACAATTCAAATCAACATCATTCATTTGTGGCCTGTTTTTATTTTATTTTTTTTTTTAAATAAAATAATATTCCTGGCTCTGAACTGTGGACACTAGACACGAGCCTGACAGTGGTGCTGAAGGTGAGCTGGAGGGACAGGCACATCACAGAGGTGCAGAAGAACCACCTCAGCCTTGCCCCACTGCATCCTCCAGAAAACACTGCATCAATTTAACAGATTTGCACCTTTAACAATTTGGCACAGACCTAAAAACTACAGTTGCTAGGCATCCTCCAGCAAGTCCCGCAGGCTGCTGTGGTATGCAGAAGGTAGAATACATGTAAGCTTGCAAGTTGACAAGCACATGTCTAAATGCTGGCTCTCTACAACACAACATGAACTGTGTCGCCACAGAGCCTCTCCCACTATTTCCATGGGAATTAACTACATCCACGATGTGATACATTTCAGCACTGAACGCGAAAGGTGTTGTTTTCATAATGGGCATTAGACGAAAGTCTCTTGCTTTGCATTTTAGGCCAGGGCAAGGGAGAATTGAAATCTAAGGTTTTAAAGAACACGAAGCATCCTGCACAAATATGATGAAGTCCTCCCAAAATCACAACATACACCCAGCACTGTACCAAAAGCTGTTAAGAGACCACAGCTGAACGAGACCTTGAACATTTCTTATCAGCTTCTTATTTTGAATAAAACGAAAAGCTATTTCAAAATAGCATGAGAGTCACAACACCAAAAAGATTCTGGCTTTTTCATGTTCTCAGAATAGCATGCTAGAAAGACATCTACAAAAATAGAAGTTTTAGGTGCATTTAGCTTTCATCTCGAGCATCAGTACAAATCTATCCAACGCAGCATTTGCATAAGGCTCCATAAAGCATTCCCTCATCTGCAACCCTGCTCTGCTGAGTGACAGAGAACCGGGACCAAAGGCAGTCGATCACTTCAAAGCCTTCCATGACCAGAGGATTTGGATACTGGAGCATGCCTCCTCCTTCGCACCGCCCCACATCCCCTACACACAAAGAAATTCAGATTCCTCCAACTCATTTTACTGAAATCCAGGCGATCTAATCCAGGTGACAGCAAGCAGCATCACCAAAAATAAAACCAGAGAGAAACTACTGAAGCGTAAAATAATGTTTTGTTTCAGGCACTTAAACATGCAAGTTATTTTCACTGTACTTCTTGACATAAGAAAGCAAGCAGCAGTGGCAGCACATTTTGGGAACCATATTCCCTTCTCCTGTATCACCAAAGCAAGCCAGGGGAAACGTGACCATCTCCAAATCAGCCCCTCTGCTCCTTGGCTGCTCAGATCCACTCTCGCTGCCCTTCCACAGGACAGGGCAAAGTGTGATCACTGTGACCAGGAGGACATCGCTCTGCCTCATCGTCTCCCGCTCCCTGCCTTCTAGGAATTTCCCAAGCCACCGCTGGAGGATTAGGAGCTGTAATGCTATTAAACACTGCAATATCAAAATCTGAACTAAAGCACACCAAAGTCTGCCTTAAGAGGAGGATTATTTTTATTTTCATTTTTAACCTCTGGAAAAAAAAAAAAATCTAAGGAACACAGTGAAGAATCAGCATCAAAACCAGCAACTCTGCAAGAAAAACAGCCGAGCTGACTTGCACATTGCAGCTTGCCTCCTACTTCAGATTACTGATTGCAGAGCAACAAGTTATTCTCTCCCTAATTGGGTCCCGGTCTAAAATAGTCTTGTTATTTTTAGTATAGTACTTAAGTATCTGAACTGTGCCCTGTACTGCCAAAGCTGGCATGCGTCCCTGGCCATACCAGGAATTCCGATATTAAACAAGAACACACACGCCACAGATTCAGGCCGACTTTTGTTCTTCCGTGTTGTCTTTAGTGGGTGACTTTAAAGACTCTAAATGCCAACAGCCGGTCAAAAATGGCACAGGCTTATAAGCTAATTCGGTATTCAAAGCCTCTCTATCAGCTACTGTGCAACAGGAGAATCAACCCAGCAAGCAAAGTATGAAGAGGGTTGCAATACCACTGATTAGTTAAAGAAAGAGAAGGTCTTAGCAGGGTAGGGCACTGCTAGAAGATAAGAATGTAATTATTATTTCACCTCTGTTTTGCTTGTTATGAGTTCTGGAGAGAGAAGAAATCCAAAATGCATCCTGTAACTCAGTCCTCTTCTGTCCCCTTTCATAATGCATGTACACTATAGATAAATTTAAACTAGTCAAGAAACAAAAGGCGTGTGTTAAATATGTTTACACACACAGGAGGAGGATTATGTAAGCTCTGTCTCACAAACAATAGGGTTCTTCTGCAGAAGAAATGAGTTGATCAAAGCAAGACTTGTGCATGTTCCCAAGTCAGTCTTCCCACCTTCCCGTCAAAGGGGTGACAGCCGTCCTGCAGCATGGCTAATTCTGGAGCACAAAGAGCAGAACAACATCTGAAACAGCACGGGCTGCTCCCCCAAAGCCCACCTGCCTCCGTGAGCTTACTGCTGATCCCCTTGTGCTGTCATCATACGCTCAGTTTTGTTAGACCAGGAAGAACAAGTTGCCATGAGGAATTTACTCTGTCCTTTTATCAAGTACTTTGAAGAAAGGAAGTCAACTCTGTGAAAGAGCTTTCAAGACAAGATCCTAACCTGAAAGACGGCTGCCAGCCAAAAAAAATTTGTTAGTCTCTATTACCACTAGACCATCTGTTCTGGAAACTGTACGATCCTTCTCCAAAGGGTTCTTATTTTTTGAACAGTATTAGCATTGTTCACTGTCACATTCTGTAAACATCCCCTTATCCAACGTGCTTCTAGATCCGGTGGTGACACAGGACCAAACCTCTAGTTTATCATATGATTATCTAGCCACTTTGGGTTCATTGCTATATGGCAATACTTTTATTTTAAACTATTCTAGTCTCAGACAGCAACAGAAGCACCATATATAAAACCTTGTATGGCTTCTGAATGTAGGCTGAATGGCTGATCTGATCAGGGGCACCAATCAAACGATTTTTCTCAAACACAAATCTGAGAAAACCAGCTAAGGTCAAGATTCAACCTTTTGGCATTTGCCCACTAAGCATCTCACTGGGTTGCTTCCGGATGAAAGAACTTGCCTTTGCATTTGAAGAGAGCTTTCTGCAACTGACTGTTCTCTCTCATCTCCAGTTTTTAATCGGATTCTAGTTAATCCTCAGACCCAAGATGTTTAAGTTTTGCTGTTGCTCATACATGACCAAAAGCAAGCAACAGTTCACTTTTCTCCCTAAAGAGGTTAAGCAAAGTCCATTCATCTGTGCTCCACTAGAAGAGCAATAGTCTGAAGACAATTACTGCAATACCAAAATAAGTGAAGGTGAAGCAACAGACATCAAAATTATCATAAACTCATTCTGTAATTCCACTGGAATAAAATAATCATTAAGGTAAAGGTCAGTCCACTCAGTCTGAAGAATGATACAGCTAAGAAGGTAAAAGTCCTATACTAGTGACAACAGGACAGAGAAAAAACAGATCAAATCAATAAAAAAATAAATATAGATGAACCAACTTTCAAATTAGCGGTTTTCATGAAATTTGGAAATGTATGTGTTGCAGTTTGTTTTTTTCTTAAAGCTTCAAACCATTAGCAGCTATTTTTGAGAGTTTATAGTGGATCAACAAAGTAACAGAGGCTAGAGAATGGAAAACAGCAATATCCTAAAGAAGTGGGAGGGGAAAAGAGTGGAAGGAACAACCTGAAGAATTATAGTTGCTGCTTATTTGCACATGGATTGCTATTAAACCCATCTGTTAGCACAAAGAAGAAAATAAAAGACCAAATACAAGAAAAACTTACTGTTCACTGATAAGCCAGGTCAAAGCAACTCAACTGCATCCAATGGCAGAAAAAATATATTTTAGGAACGTAGAAGCAGTAGACACTGAACCTTGACATTAGCAAAACCGTGTCAAAAGATTCAAACTGCATCCTCATGAAATGTTAAGAAAACTTTGTCATACAGTTATCAATGCAAGCAGTCATCTTATGGCAGATTTGAAAGTGACTGGATAACTGCACTGGTTTATCATTTGCTTGGAGACTAAAAAAAATGGAAAGACTCTCAAAATAGCCTGACATGCTGAATAACCCCTGCAGAGATCTGGCCTGGTCCCACACTAGTCTAATACTAATGATCTAGATCACAAAGGAGAAAATGACACTAATTAAGCTAGCAGCTTCCCCAAGTTTAAAGCTGGCAGCTTGCTGGAAGACTAAATTCAAATGAAGTTACGGAAACTGGAAAATTCTTTGTTAAGAAAGATGCAAATACCATATAGGAATGTATAGAGGAACATATGTGAGAATCGTGAGGCAACAGTTCTGTTCTACTCGTGGCTGATAAAGCTTCCAGCATGACGCTGTATCCAGTCTTCAGCAAACTTCAGAAAAGATCAACTGGAAAGAATCCAAGCAAAAGCAATAGGAACATCACAGAATTAGAAAAACATGACATCTGGGAGGAAGAAAAAAAAACAGAATGAACTGGAGCTCAGCCAAAAGAAGAGAAAGTAAGGGTCACGATGATATCTTTCAAATATAAGAAAGTCTGCTGCAAAAAAGAGAGTGAAGTCTGCTCTTCATGCCTGCAACTTTCAGAAGAAACAGAAAGGTTTAAAAAGCAAAGATGATTTAGGAAAACATTACTGGGTGGAGTGGCAGGGAGGGTGTGGTGTGAGGGCACTGGGGAAAGAGGAAAGAAAATACCAAGTCAAAATTGCTAAAAGGAAAAAAAACCAATGAGTCAACAGACAGACTGTCTGGGGAGTACGCAGAGTTTCCCCATCACTGTCACCAAACTGCCATCAAAAACACCACTGTACTCCAGCTTTTCATTGACTAGTTGACCTCTCTGAAGTCTCCTCACCAGATCTAGGATGTGCTTCAAGAAACATGAGCTTAACAGAGATGCATTGCCTCCCCTCTTTCTTAGAAGGACATTACCTGAAGTGAGAACATCAACGAGCTGCACGCCAAGTGTAACCTGCAAAGCTGAAATGTCTTTAAATAAGCAAAGAAAAAAAGCCAAAAAACAACTCACTGCAAACTATACATGTTAAAATTTTTTTTTTAAAGTCCAACTCATGTACTGGCCTCCTTTGATAAAAGGATCCAATTACGTCCTAACACTACAAACAAACCAGAACCTGACAACCTAGAGGCACATGGCCAACACCCTGCAGAGAGCAGCACTGGGATTTTGCTCTCTGGTCTCACTCTGGAGGACATACAGCAGAAACACCACTTTGACTCTACTGTCTTAAATTTTGTTTGATGCTTAGCCACCATCTATGAGCGGAGATCAAAATCTTAAACTTTCAGTGGATGCCAGGTTTTTGAAGGGTACAAGGAGTAGAGAAATTTCTTTTTCCAGAAGAGCATGGAAGGGGATCATCTACACATGGTTACCCCAGCACAATTACCTGAAGTTAACACTGTAAGGTTCAACCCTATCATTCTGCAGCTTGGCATTAACACTTACTCAACAGCAATCTCCTCCGAAGATTTTGGGGGCGGGGGGAAGGTGTGCAGAAACCACACATAAAAAAAACCTCCAAACCACCAAAACATCAATCCCTACAGTTTACTTTTTTTTTTAGTTCATGCATAGCGAGCATTGAACTGGATCCACCAGCATATTCCAAATTGTGCTTGCATGTAAAA
>NW_009733435.1:59703-72763 GCF_000703405.1 Apaloderma vittatum
GTATTTACAGCAAACAATAACCGTAAGTATTATCATTTCATTCAGCCAATTTTCTCCCTGCAGTTCCCCTTTCCACACACCACACTTGGCCTCCACCGCTTGCATCAGCAAAAGTAGCTGGGGCCGGGCACCTCACAAATCTCCCAAATCCACTACTCCTGGGTACAAGATCTATTCTAGCCTTTAAACATGCAACTGAAACATATTTAAGCCTTCTACAGAGGCTCAAGGGAGGCTCTGGAATTGCATTTGCTTTATACCATACCATGTCAAACAGCCAGTCACTTGTCATCTTTTCCTGAGTATCCCAGAGTAAGATGCTGATGCAGGGGTAAATATTTATAAGGCTAGTTCATGCAGTTTTCCTTAAATCTGACTAGATCTAACCCCCTCTTGTTTTAAGAAGTAGGCATGATATGTGAAGACCACAGCAACAGCAAGGAGGATCTAAGAGTTACAATCAGGTTTCTGTGCACAGGAGAGGCCCACTGTGGATTCACAGGGGTAGCACCAGTGCCCTTCTCTGCCCGTCAGGAAACCTGCTTTGCATCTGTACAGCTGTAGGTATTGGGATCCTGGAGTATGTATGAGGCTGACAGCCCACAAAGACAAGCACTAGTCATTCCAAAAGAGTGACAGGGCTGGGAAATGAAAAAGAAAGGATAATAGTTTAAAAAAAATAATAATAAAAATATGTAGACATTTTAAGGAGTTCAGACTTGTCACTATTTGCATTCAAAGCAGACGCATTTTTTTTTTGTTCAGGCACCTTACCATGTGGTCATCCCTAGAATCCTCAGCTGTCCCTATGGCCACCAGACCACAGGACGTAGCAAATAAACATCTACTCAGAAGTGACACTTGTGGTTTAGACCAGGATTGAAGCCAGGACAACTTTTAGATGTGAATTAGCTACCTGTATCACAAGTGGGATGTTTACTATGCATTATGGTGTAAGTACTCATTCTCTCCCTACTTTTTCTGCAGAGTAATACAGCCATCACACAGGCAAAACACAGTCCCTAGGAACCACAAGCTTTTCCCATACAGACACCCAAGAGCAGCTCTAAGAAAATATTAGCATTACTCCAGAAAGAATCATGTCACTAATGATTTTCGGAACCATGATCTACCCATGCTGTGAGCTAAGACACTCTCCCCCCATCATACCATCTTCACCTGAGGGATGGCAGGGAGCAGATCGCTTTGCTTTTTCTCTACATCTCACTAATAATAGATACATGACTATGGAAATCAATGTGATTCCTTCTCCTCTTGCATTGCTGAGGACTGAGGTCATTGGGAGAGGAAAAAAAAAAAGTTAAAAAAAAGTAAAATACCAAGCTGGTTTCCAAGTATTGCCCTTCTTTGTGCCTTCTTTTCTAGGCTCTCACCAGATCTCTCAGACTGTGTCCTGCAAAGTATCTTTCCCCTCTCCCCTCCTACTGCTGTAAAAAACACATATGAACAGAGAAGTCACTTAGTAAATGTCAATCAAATACTCAGACTGGAATGGTTTCTAATCTTTCTTCTATATTATCACAATAAAAAAAAAATTAAAAACCCCACATGCTAAGTGAACTAAAAATGGTCATCCTTAGTTAAATTTTAGGTCTTTAGTCTGTATTCAGTTTTTCCTCCCTAAAAATGGGATGGCTCAGTCCTTTCTTAAGGCAAAGGACTTCCCAGTGCTCCCTGGGCAAATATGGCATCATACTTCAAAGCTTTATAGGATAGGTCTGGTTTAGGATACAGCTACTCTGAGCTGCTCTGTTTTGCTTTATACAAATCTTGTTACTTACCCAATGACCAGACAAATCTTTAAGGAGATTACAGCCATGCTGCAAAATCATCTTCATCGATTTAAAAAAAAAATAAATAAAAATTTGCAATCCAGGTGGCACTAAGGCACCAAGGTTGTAAACAGACTTTTCTAATAAAAATGGCAGAAAGTTCTTGAGATTCACTTAAGCCACCCAGAGTATTTGGTTACTTTTAAACTGCTAATGGATTTCAGGGGCAGCATCTCAGGTGAAAGTCACTTCTAACACAATCTTTTCAAATCCACTGGTTTTCTACGGACCTCATGGCTAGGGTATGAGGTAGCACAAATTGCCCCATTACCACAGTAGTTGTAGAAGGATCCTAGAAGACCATAGGAACACAAAGCTCTCTCCTCCAAGCCCCTCAGCTCCACACACAGCCACAACCCTGTAAACCACTCACGCTACCGCCAAGCCCAGGGGTCCCTCAGCCCAGCTGGGAATCGTGGCTCCCATCACACGCTCTGACATAAACCAGCCTTGCAACATCGTGATGCCGAAAGGCTTTGTCGTAAGGTCCCAGGGTACCAACTACGCACTGAACGCGGGTGGGATGCAGCACGCATGGAACTGCAGAGGAGATAGTGTCTGAAGGAGGTGTAATGGGACTGTATGATATAGTAAAAATAGTCAAAGCAATAAATTGTGATTGTAAACTTGGTGACAATGCCCTAATGCCAACCTGCAGAAGGATGTTTGTCACCCTGACCACAAGCAGCTATGCATTCTTCCTTTAACCTTCTCCATCTTCCCATACCACATAAATAGTCAGCTTTATTTGTTTAAAAGACATGTAGATAAGGTGCTCAGGGACATGATTTAGTGGTGGACTTGGCAGTGCTACGTTAATGGTTGGGCTCAATGATCTTAAAAGTCTTTTCTAACCTAAACAATTCATAAGTCCTATATCAAACTCCAACATACCAGAACTACATCAGTGCTCCAAGACTGCTCATGAGCAAGTCTTCAATATAGTCCAGAATGTACTTCAAGATACCCTAGAAACTGCTCCTTTAGGAACTTCTGGGCCTTCCACACCAGTCAGGATTCAGAAGAGTTTGTGAGCTCCTCACACAAAGTACACACTTCCTTGCTTGGCTTCGCAGGGTTACAACAGCAGAATACAAGGATACCAGTAGAAAGAGGTGAACTAAGACCAGCAACTGGATGAAAGGATTGCTGCCCACGCAGTGCAATGATTTGTGGCTCAACCATAGGTTTAGGCAAAAATTTACTTTGACCGCACAGCTTGAACATACCTCCATACTCAAACATTGACTTTAGACAAGCTGCAGTTGCACAAAGGAAGAAAGCTTCAGTCTTCACACACTTTAAAAAATACATTTAAAAAATAGTTTAAAAAGTAAGTAGTCCTGTGGATGGGGTTGGACTAGATGATCTTTCGAGGTCCCTTCCAACCCCTCACATTCTGTGATTCTATGATGCTTGTCTGGCTGGATGAGTCTTCTCTGAATCACTGCCAAAGTCAGTACAGATACAACATGGCTGAAGTTAAGCATACAAGTTGGCCATATATTCTGAGAAGAAGAAATAACTTGGTATTTGTGTGCAACCATATTGGTCAGCCCATAAAATTACTTCTCATCACTTCCTTCATCTCAGTAACTCAGAAACATAATACAGCTATACAAAGCAACTGCAGCATTATCAGTAGTATTTATTATAAAATATGAACCTCATTCAGCAGCTGGTATCGAGGGTTTGAAGTAAAACATAGGGTATGGGGAGAACTTTTAATACACATTTTGTCACTCTCCAAATGACTTTGCAAAAGACAAACTCTTTTTAGATGGAAGGAGACGCCTGTAATGCAGACTCAGAAAAAATCTCTTCTTCAGTCCACCCAAGAGGTCATGTACAAAGAATTAGTACCCAGCCAGAAAGACTGAGCTAGTCAATTAGCTCAACCGGTTTTGCGTTAAAATTATGAAAAAGCCAAGCGGAACCGTTTCTGAATAGGAACACCTGTTAGAACTGTGCAGTCCAGAACCCAAACTCCAGGTCTTCCCAAGCTCTGTTTTATAAAACACAGGAAAGCCATAGCATGTCACTTTGCCCCAAAAGTGATGCCACATTTACCACAGGCAAGAATAATAACTGAAACTAAAAGAACTTACTTTGGTTTTCAGTTTATAGGGTAGAGGATTGTTTTTCCAGGCTATAGCACACTAGCTTTAGCAAGGCTGAGAAATTTGCAGCTCTGATCCAAGGCAGCCCCTCAAGAGCCGCAGGAGTTCATGGGCGAGATCTGCCCAACAGCCACCAAGACTATCTCCAAGTAGACACAAGAGCAGTCACCTCTAATGCCTTCATTTGACTTTGGCTATAGAAACCTCTCTCGGTCAGAGTGGAGTGCCTGAACCAGCTCACAGGCAGCTCTGGGACCATGAAACTCGAACAGCCAAGGTGTTCCAGGAAAAAACCATTTCACCTGGTAACTGGCCTGAAACAAGTATGTTTTACCACAACATTTCAAGGCAAGTTAACCAAATCTCCAGTATTCCTCATAGCTCTGTCACAAGTATGAACAGCTATTATGCTTGATGCTTCTTGTAATATGAATAATGATGGATTTATTACTGAGTACTTCCTCAGCTGCTCTCGTTTATGACGATCATATAATAATATACAGCTACACACACCTTAAATAATCTTCTGAAACTTCGAAGGCGCTATTTTTATCTTCTTTAAATGTACAAGAGCAATAGTAACGTTTCTGTTACGGCTGAGTAACAGAATAAAATTGCTCAATAAAAAAAGCCACCTTAGCACCGACACATTTCATATTCAGTTAGACAAAATAACCCAACAACACATGTACCTTTTATTTAAAAAAAATACATTAAAAAAAGACATGAATAAAGACACCATCGCTTAGATTTATTTCTCAGGGCAGCATACGGACCAGGCATAAAGTTAACACAATTTCTTTTCCCTAGACCCTCCTCTCCACGGTAGAAAACTCTCCTTCAACAGGTAAGCCCTGCAAATACAGACAAGCTCTACAGACTCCCTGCAAAGCCAGGTCTAGTCTTTAGCTTGTTCACTGTATAACATTTGTTGGAATTCACAGAGAAAAACCCTACCCTGGGTCTTCAGAAAAAACAAGAGGCTTCCCTGCCCAAGCTGGTCCAGCATTTTGGTGTCACAGGAAGGAGAGAGGACCCATTCTTCTCCTTCCCATTCCTTTCCTTTCCCTGGAAGAGCCCTTCACCTCCACAGCTCCACCATGTGCTTCCAAGAGCTGATGCCATTTTCTAATCCAGAAGAAAACCATTCCCAGAAAAAAAAAGTATGCAGGACAGTCTTCTGCTCGCTTAGAGAGTCAGCCATGTAGTGAACAACCAAGACAGCCCAAGGTAAAAGATCCAAACTCTGACAAAAATGTCATCTTCCTGATGCCAAACTGACTAGACAGGCTACTTCAAATCACCTACAGAAACAGTTCTTCTGAATTTTAAATGAGACCAACCTGGAGAACAAACCTTGTAAGGAAGAGTTTGTCAGGACATGAAGGACCCGAGAAGTTCTTCTCAGAGACAAATAAAAGCAAAACAAAGTCAGGCTGTTGCAGCACAGGACTCACTTCATGTTTCAAAACCAATCATTTTTTCCAAATGCCCATGGGAACTTCTCCTGGGAAGAAAAGTTCAATGATTTGTGAGTAAAGTTGAATGATTTGTGACAAATTACATATTTACCAAAATGAGCTGGGGCCGAGACTAGCAAGACATCTTGCAATGCCATTCTCCTACAGAAGGCTGCATCAGCAGTACTATTTTCTAAGGAACGGTGGGGAGGGCAGTTACCCAACAATAACTCAGCCAGGTGTTGCAAGTGTCACCGTACACCTAAACTCACCCTGTCATGCACTGCATCAGCTGCAACATTCTTTGCAATGCTCCTCTGACTTTTCACGTGTTAAGAATGTAATCCACCCTTGACAGCAAGGCACTCCACAGAGACTTTTTTTTTCCCCCCCTGACCTTTTTAGCATCAGCTCTAGAACAAAGAACACATGCCAAACAGAAAATAAGCCTGAGCACACATCAGAGATGCCAGCAACTCAAATAGTACTTGCTCTGCACTCCTACAGCTCATCTTATAGCCTCCTTGCTCAAGTCTCCTGAAGCCTTTTAGAAAAAAAAAAACCCAAAGCCTCTTCTGAAATCTTTCAAATGTTAAATGTCACGACTCTGGGTAATTTTACAGTAGCCTACCAGCAAAGAATATCAAAAGAAATCAGTTCAGGAAAATCATTTATAATTTGTGACATTCTACTTTGATCATTTCCAAAGCATAATAATGGGCTATTTTGATTGCTTTCCCCTTATGGGGCCTTCACTTAGAACCATAGTTTAAAAAATAAATCAAAACAAAACAAAACAAAACAAAACAAAACAAACACTAAAGCTAGGTACTCACCAGTCAGGGAGGAAAAACAAAAAAGCCAACGACAAACTCAAATAAAACCCAAAGCAAAACAAATAAACAAAAAAAAAAACACCAACCCCACACCACAACCCCCCACCCCCACACTTTTGGCCTCAACATTTTGGGCTGCAAGATTCCTGGAATGAACTATTGCATCACAACACAAAAGAAGACTTAATGTTAAAGCTGGTGAGCTTTTTCATGAGGTATTAGAAGTGCTTGCATTCTGTGTCTAGAGTATAGATGCTGATGGCAATCTGCTTCTAGCATAAGATTTATCAGCAAGTAGTACTTTGTCTTCACAACTGTGCCGCACAGATATCCTTCTCTTGGAAACTGTTTACTACATTCCTTGCTGTGACCATGTACAGTAATGGGAACATCACAGTTAGAGCTGGACAGGAAAAACAAAACCAACCTGACCCACCGAGAAAGCATCTGCCAGCACTTGAACCACTGTTCTGCAAAATATCAAGGCTTGAATTCTGACATAATCCCCTGACATCTCGGGTGATGTCAGCACAAACAGCTATTAGAATGAGGAATGATCACCCACAAGACATTAATTCAGGAAAAATCAATGGCCTTGCAATACATACTTCTCCCTTAACGTCCTCCTAAATGGACTTTAATACATTTGAGCCAAAAGGGAAAGCAGGCCTTTTACGAAAGGCTTTGGCACAAGACAAAAATATCACAAGCTTCTGAATTTTCAGCTTTTCCAGTTCCTTGAAGTTTAATTCCACACTTGTGTTTTGATATAATAAAAGCTCCTCATTCCTTTCCAAGGAGAGATCAGAGCTTTAACAGAACACTAACCAAGACCAACCCACAGATTTTACCTTCCCCCAGTCCTTCTCACCCCCTCTCCCAATTCCCATTTAAGGATAGAGAACATTCTCCTATCCGAATCTGTACCTAGTAGCTTGGCAGAGATGAATATCATGGAAAAGAAGGAAAGAGAGGGGAAGAAAACACAAGGAAAAAACCCAAACACATCCTTCCCCATTTTCACTTCAGCTCTTGAGAGCTTCTGCTCTCAACCTTTTGAGTATGCAACTATCTTGTCCTACCATCCTCCATTAAAATAAAGGCATTTTCTAAGTTTCTCCTCTAAAATAGGATCCAAATCCTTGCTGCCAGATAGTTTTGAAATCTGAAGCACTCTACAAATATCTGAAGCATGCACAGACACGGAATCCAGTTGCAACTCCCTGACCAAGAACACATTTAAGCATCAAACCACTCTGCAACAGGAACATCTGCAGCGGAAGAGATTTGGGTGACATCTCAAGGATTCCCTTTCCCATGGTTTCAGAACCAAGATTAGCACATGACAATGACCTACATATAAAGCTAATCAAAGGAAGAAAGAACTTCTGAAAACCTAGTCTGTGCTACAAACCAACAACACAAGTTAGGACAGAACTGCAGCCCAATGATCAAGTCATCAGAAAGGCAGAGTTTAGATCCCACACATTGAAAGAAGTTTCAAAGTGTTCATCAGGTGCTAATCTTCACCACAAAAGGAGTCTACAGACTTAAGAGGTTCTCCCTGCTTATTGATTTTCTCACCAGGGATGTATAATGGAAGAATGATACTTGTGTCGTGGATTTTTATCCACCCTTACTTATCTGCAGCCTTCAGCAACCACAGGCTTGGCTTCACAGAAGCCGCTCAGTTTCTCTGATTCCTCTGCTGACACAAATTCTGCAGCAGTAAGCACGAAGGGAGCACAAGGACCGCACTCTGGAGTTTACTTGGTGAACAAATGCAGAAATCCCCACCGCTGCTCAGCAGGCAAGTTCTTTCCCACTGGACTATAGGTTTATTCCAACAGGATGGCATGGCATTTCCTCTACAGTTTGCCTGCCAGGAAAGTAATTTCCTATTTTTGTCCTGTTGAGAACTATCTGAAGCTGGCATCAGTGGAGGCTGGGAAGAATCAGAGGCTAGTTTGCTCGTGGTTTAACCAAACGTGTGTTTACAATTACCCCATTCATCATGACCTGCCCATGTAAAACTGCCTTTCTGGAATTTGCCCATGTTCCTTGGGTTTGGCCTCTAAAAAAAGTTGAAACAGACTTGCTAAGAAACACATTCTTTGAATAGTACCGCTGGAGGAACAGAACTGTCCAACAGTTAATATTGTAATCATTAATGCAACTGGGCATTAAGATCAACATCACAGCTCAACTTGTTGCTGTTGGCCAAAGGACGACAGCTTAGCGGCAGGAGGGTAAGATAATGGGAAAGCCTCTCGCAGTCCTCCCCTGGAGCCCAACAAAAGAATACAACAGAAATAGGACACTACATTTCTTTCTCATATACTCTGCAGTATCTGCTCACAAGAAGACAGCAGAGAGATGGTTGTGACGTTCCCAGCAAACTCATCTAGGACACTCATCACCTCCGCACCCAAGGACCATGACTAAATACCATAGTCCCAACAAAGCTCTTTTCTGAAATACACTGTGCAGCATTAAGTCTTGTGACTCCCCTCATCCTCTCGCTGACCCTTGCTTCAAGGCAGTGTGTCCTACCTTCATGTGGTGAAGGGGAAACTTCTCACTGTTGATCCTTTCTCCAAGAGGTCAACCTATTCTAGCCAACAAGCTTTAACCCATCATACCTGAAAGCTGCAAATAGCTTGGAGAGACACGCCTCACCACCGTCAGTATCAATGAGGTAGACTTTCAGGCCACATGTCTAGATTATGCCAGATCTAGTCTAGCAATCTACAAATTTGCTACAACCTGCAATTTTACTTCATATCATGCAGAGAACTACATATTTTCTTCTACCATTTTCCTCTCTTCAAAGTTATCACTTGACACCCAAAGATACAATCACTTACCAAAAAGGACTTACCAAAGGTTCCTGAAATGCTTCAGGAAGGAAAAGGTCCCTCACACTAACTTAGCTTATTAGTCACATGCTGTATTATCCATGCTGCTAGAGAAGGTCTCCTACTCTGCTAAAAAGATCATCCACTTCGAACAACCAGTCTTCATGATGGTCAGGTCTTGCTGAAGCCATTCAGGAATAGTAATCTGCATCTCCCATGGGGTAACTAATTGGGGTGCAATTACTAGGTTTCACTAAAAGCTCTCCTGGATTGTAAATGAGCATTAATGTCAGGTCTTGAAGAACCTTGTGATTCATCCTGCCTATACTTTCGTTTAACCCACACCTTTATGTCTGGCCCCTTCCACTACAGGTCATTCACCTGTAAAAAAACAGCTGCTGCTGCCTTCTCCTAGTAGAAAATTACTTGCCCAGTGCTCAAAACCTCATGCTTTCATGAGTGTGTTCCAACAAGTTTTCAAGTTCATTGGCCGCACTGGCTCCTCACCATTAAACAAAAATCACCAGCCTTTTCTGTTACAGAGAGCAGGAAAGACAGGACTGCTCACAAAGGCAATGCTTTAAAGCAGGGCTTGAACTTGCAATGCCTTCAGTCCTGGCAACCACGTCCATTTGTTCTGCATGAACAGATCGAACCACAACTTACAAAAGGCACTCGGAAATCAAAGAGGGCCATAAGTTTTCAGGATGCACATCAGTGCGAATGTGAACATCTTTGAGAGTTTCAGGATAACCTGGCACTGGTGATGACTCACTTTATGAATCCTTTAGTTTTCAGTGCTCCTGTGCACATCAGAATTCCAAAAGCTGCTGGAAACCACAAACATCACTGCTTCCAGGTGAACATACCTGTATGAAAAATCCAGTGCCTGTCTGTCCATCTCTCACATCAGTTATCTGCTGAAGACACAGTACCCAGGGGAATAATGTATGCCAACAAAGGGATTATAGAGTACATCCAACCAGATCTCATGAAGTCAGGCTATTCTGGTTGTTTCATCACTGAAGACATTAACAGTCTGTTTCTGGCTAGGATGCCCCATACTGATTAACAATTTTCTTTTATGATGTACTCATAGTGGAATCTGGCTTCCTTAGATAGTCCTCGCCATATCCACAATTCAACAGAGGAGCCATATTGAGCTAACAGTAGATCTGCTGGCCAAAAAGATCATCCAATTCAACAGATGGCATGAGAATAGGAAAGGCCTGGCACAGGACTAGTTCAGAAGTGCACAGCTCAACAAGTATAAAGAAGAAAAAGTCAGTGAGGTGACATCTGTTTACTCGATAATAATACGCTTCACAAAAAAAACACTGGTTTGTGAGAAAAAGTAATAGGAAACAAGACTACTTTGCCACATCCAAGTTTAGTTTGCAAAGCACTCTCCTGACCAGCAGGCAGTGCAAGGGGAGCAAACCTGTAAATAAAGTTCAATGCTTACAAAAGGATTCCTTGGAAACCTCATTCCTCATAATTCCTGAAAAGATGGTGGAGTTTCACCTTTTAGGAAAAGGATCTCCATTCCTAGATTTCCCTAGGTGAAGAGTAGCAATTGGTACATTTTGGACAAGCCCAGGAGCAGGTCCCATTTCCAAGAAAATCAAACCTAACCTCTTAGCTTGCTTTCCTGCAGAAGGAGTTTTATGCAATCGCGTGTAGCCAAGCCAGTTGGCAAGTTCCACACAAGGCTGACAGAGGCAGAGGTCTCAGGAGTTATCTTGTTTGTGAGAACACTGGGCCAGGTGGGCACATGTAAGAAATGCTACACTGAGAACTGGCATCAACCCCCTCACAGCTGAGACAAATCCAAAGAAAAGCAGGCTTTCCTTAGCTTATTTCGGACAGAAATGCTGGCTTAAAATGAAGAAAAGCTTTTCCCTTGACCCCGTTAATAAAGTTCACAGAGAGGTTTAGAGTAAAAAGGCCAGCAGAAACAGGTAAAGCTTTTGCACCTCAGTATTTGCTGCTACCAGTGAAATTTTTGTCCTGAGCAAATACTCAAGTGCATCCTAAAAAAAGCATACCTCTGGTCATCAAAACGCATCTTCTACATCTCCCCCTCCAAAAAACACTCCAGCTTCCAGGTGTCTAAAGCAGCACCCAAGTGCATTTCCCACACACGCTTGCCCAGACAGGGCTCAGCTGCTCCAACCAAAAGTTTTGCCTAGAAATCTGGCCTCATTCAGCACTGTCACCATCCAAGGGCACGGCAGGAGGGAGGAGAGGATCGACAACACAGTCCTACCCAGTGTGACACTCCCCTGGCCAGCCCGCTGCCACCACTACACGCCCAGGGAAGCTGCCGGTGCCTCTCTCGCAGTCTAGGGGGACATCTGCTAGTTCGGTGCTGTCAGAAAACAAAACTGCCAGCACAACCCCCTCACACTGCTGGCAGAGGCAGTGCCTGACCCAGCTATGCCTTTCCTCTGCCAGCTGGGAACTCCCCGCCTTGGAAGGATCCCTTCGCCAGAGAGACCGAGATACTTTTTGCCCATTTACTCTCTGAGCGCAGCTGAGAACATGACCAAAGATTTCTAAAAAAACCTTCGTGACAATTCCTACTGGAGTCATTTTAAGTGCTCGCAAGCACAAAAGGGACGCAAATATTTGGTTTATTCACAGAGCACGCGGTATATGCTTAAGCAGAACTAAAATGCAGAAATCCATTTAGCATTAAAGCAGCACTTTCGGACTATCTAATAAAAAAAAGGAAAAAAACAACACAAGAATATGGTACTGAAATCCAGGTGTGCCTGTATCTGAGGATGAAAGCCAGCTCGTCAATGGCAAGGGAGGGGATATTTTGATTAACAAAACCAAGGAAAACCATGGAGGTACCACAAGATCTTTAATATGTAGCCAGGGCAAACAAGACCTACTTTAAGAACAAATAAAGTCCAAGTGAAGAAAATAAATCAAAGAGTATAGCACGGTAAAACGATCACTGGAGGCAAGCGTCAAGGTCTGCTGCTCCTTCAGTTTACCATTTGCAATGAGGCTACCAAACATTGCTCTTCAGGCTTCATTCTTTGCTCTACATTGTGCTGAATTTTAAAGAGTTCAGCTTTGGAGGAAGAAAACTCGAACAGCCTTGGTATTAGCATGTAACTGTACAAATATACCCAGAGGAACACGGCTGTGGAACAGCTCTCCATCTTTTTCTGCACGTTGAGGCGAGTCCTGCAGAACGATGAACACTGCATGGGAAGAGCATCCTGCTGATCCCCTGCACCCTTCACACGAGGAGCACCCTGCTGACCCCCTGCACCCTTTCCCCAGCCCTAAAATACTGTGAAGCACAGAGCCACCACTTAAAGTTTCAAGCATCTTTGCTTTTTCCATGCAGGTTTTCTAATCGCCATGTGTTTGTAGTTGTTTTTTTAACCTGTCCTCATAACTCACTCCTTTTAATCCTAGGATTAGCCTTGTTGCCCTTCTCCGCACCTCTTCTAGAGCTTTAAGTACAACCACTCTCTAAAAGCAGGGACAGACTGAGTTGGAGTGTTGACGCATCATTGCTACAAAACCTCTCTTACAAGGAGTAATTGCTCAGCACCTTTATGAGACAACTCAACTTCTGCTGTCCCTCAGAAGCATAACTTAAGACCCACATCCCTCCTATCCCCTTCTTGCTTCCTCCTCAATCCCACATTCACTCTTCTTAGCAAAGGGAAAAAAGCAAGCCACATTCTTTGGGGCTGTTTTAGAAAACCTGATCAATGCCGCTTTGACATGCCAGCAACACATGTTCCCGTTTCAACAAACGGGAACATTTCAGGCCGACCACCACTTCAGATGGAGTGGGGCTCCAGGCTGCTGAATCAGCACTTTCCATGCTGCTGGCAATACTGAGTTATGCGACGCTTCAAAGGAAAGCAAGGGGGGGAAAAAAAGGGGAAGGGCGGGGGG
>NW_009733436.1:0-7496 GCF_000703405.1 Apaloderma vittatum
AATGGCTTCAGGAGGGTCAGCAGGCCATCCTGATTTACACCAGCTCTGAGCCTGCCCCTGCTCTCTGATTTCCATACCTCTGTGATATGGATATTGGAGTCTAGCTGGCAGCCTGCTGCAGTGTGCTGCTCCCTTGCATGTGGGTGTCTCTGAGGAGATCTTCCTCCTCTGTCACTTTCCTTTTGGCATATTCCAGGTGTGACATGAAGAGCACGATCCTATGCTAGCAATAATACCAGTATCCTATGCTAACAATTATAAGGGTTTTTTTCTTTTTCAAGGAAAGTTGGTTTACATACTGACAGATTTATCTTCTGTGCATTATCTCGCTCACTTGGCCTTCCTGGGGTCTGCTGCTCTGTTAGTGATGATGTCATACCAGATTGGTTCCAGATGCAATTCTCCCAGCTGACTTCATTGTGTGAGAGCCAGTCACAACATATTTCTCAGATATAGGTAAATAGATGGTTTGCAGTGGATGGGTATGCGTACATTACAGTGGAGCGCTCCTGATGGAAGTCAAAGCTTGATGAGATTAATCTCAGCCAACCCTGTATCTCCCACCCCAGAGGCAGCAGTGACGTTGCTGCACAATGTGTCAGGACCCTCCAGTGCTGCCTTTCCTGATGCTGATGGGATGGTCAGCTCTTGCCACCACTTTGCACACTTTTAAGAGCTCCTTCCCATGAAACAAGCCTTTATAGCAGTACCTGTTCTACTGGACTGCAAAACAACAGCAGGATTTGTAAATGCAGCAAATTGGGCAGCCCTCCCCTGTATCTTAATGGAGAAATTCATAGGGGATATTCTTCTGGGAGTCCTAGTATCAGTAAAGGTGCTAGTAAGCCAGGGAAGATATTTATATGTGGCATTGTGAAATCAAACCCCTTGTATTGTAAAGCAAGTATCAGAGAGCTGGGTAACAACTGTGTATTTTCTTTTTAATTAGGATGCCTCTAGCAGCAGAGAGAGAAATTTTCAGACAGTATTTTTGGAGTATACTGTACATGTTAGACCACACATAGATTAAAAGTCGCAATGCCATGAAATTAGTGAAAGAGGAGGAGAAAGAATATATTGGTCAATTCCTACAATAGTTGTTCTCAAATGCTAAAGAAGGTACAGAATCAGTTTATCGCTAGCCAAATAAATAGATGAGAAGTCCTGCTGTGTTCATCTCATTTGAGATATTCATGCTTTTGTTAAACACGAGCAAAAAAATTCCCACCTGTTTCTTTACAGCTATGTTGTATTGTGGTGAGATGAACTGTTCAACTTTATGGCAAATACTTTCAAGGCTTTTCTGAAAAATACCATGGGACAGCAGACAGAACTTTTGCTAAGACACATTTTATCCTTAGAATCATAGAATCATAGAATGGCATAGGCTGGAAGGGACCTTAGAGATCATCTAGTCCAACCTCCCTGTTATGGAGTAAGTGTGGTATTGGGACACTGTATGGATGTCTGTAAAACCTCTAAAGGCACACCCATAATGAAACCAAACTTAAACGTTACATGTGAAATCACAATGCAAAGACTCATATACATGTAAGAATCTCTGAATCAAAGCAGTGTTGTTTTTGTAGTCACTCAGCTTCCCCTTGCGGGGGATGGAGGTGTGTCAGCTGAGTGGTTGCTGACTGTTTCTGTCTCACGCTCCCAAGGCAGAAATCCTGGAGCACAGACTCTTCTGGGTGGTTTGTCCTTGGAGGATGATGACCTGCAGTAGTGCAGTGCCCTCACAAAGCCGAGAGCTTTGCGGTGTGGAGAGCTGAGCAGCTGAACTGGGCAGGTTCAACTCCAGCTGCCTCTGTGCAGCGATCCCTGCCCAGCGGGTCTCTGCACTGACGGCTACAGACCCTGCAGTTCGAGATGCCTCTGAAATCTTTGAGGGGAGCAGTGAAAGTAGGGAGAGCAGACAGCAAAGGGTAGGTGAGGGTGTGCATGCACACTTTGCATGTGAGTACAAGAAGAGTATAAAAAGGTGAAATAATTGCAGAGCCATCCACTCCATACATTCTGCCTAAACAAGGGCTCCACAGCATTAAATCCTACAGATTAACCAGTCTGTCTGACTTCAGATTAGCTACATCTGATTATCTGCTTTTTTTGCTGTACAACTGGTTTTCCTTTGTGCCATCAGCAAAGCCTGAAACGAGATGCATGTCTGTGTGTGTTGCAGTGCCCGAGTGGGACGAACAGGAACCTTCATAGCCCTGGATAGGCTCTTACAGCACATTGGTGATCATGAGTTCTAGATACACTGGTCCTGGTGTCTGATATGCAGGCCTACAGGATGTCCATGGTGCAGACAGAGGTAAGATCAGTTCACTTCAACATTGCAAATGTATCATCAGAGCTATTTATTTCTTCTGTGTAGTGTTTTCATAGACAGTGACACTTGTTTCCCCCAAACACTTAATAGCTATGAATAGGTACAAATAAGCTTTTGTCTTCATTGTACTATTGTCATGTAATCACATGACAAATCTGCTGCACAGGTGGTTCTGATAATCTATCTACAATCTTACTGTTGTCTTCCAGAGGCAATGAGTTATTCTCACTTTCTGTGAAATTAATATGCAAAAAAAAGACTTTAGGAGAGATTAACGTATGAAATTTACAGACCATTTTCAAAAGAATTGGGCTTACTGAGAGGATTAATGGCTTATGAAATGATATCAGTATGGGACAGCCAGTCACGCTTATTCAAGAGCTTACTGTCTGGCCAAGTGTAGAAACTCAGTTACACAACGGTCATAAAAATAACAGGAACAGACAAAAGGATTATGAGTCTCCTAGACACCCTCCTTGCCCCTCTCCCTGCTCAAGAATCTACTGGGTAGTTATTTTTTTTGGTTTTAAGGCAAATGGCAGGAGAATAGTCATAGTGTCAGAATATATAATGGAAAAAAAATCACAAAGTCTTTTACTAAACCTGAAGATTTTATGCACCTGAAACCTTTCCAGTTTCTCTGCTAATGAGGGAGAGGTTTCATGGCTGTTACACTCTTGGCTGGTGAGACACAGCATAAACTGGCAACCTCCATACGGTTGGAAGTGCCACCATCACTGTTTGCAGGCCAGGTCTGGCAGAGAATGTGTTGCCAAGGATTGCTGAATCCAGAGCAAAGCAAAGAAGATTTAGCAGGGATATCGGTTGGAACCTGGTGCTGATAACACCAAGGCCGTGGATTCGATCCCAGCTCGGTCCCCATGTGTTGCCTGATGTAGTTGAGAGGCGTCCCAAGGAAGTTGGATTAAATGATCTCTAAGGTCCCTTCCAGCCTAGGCCATTCTGTGATTCTATGATTCCGTGATTCTATGATTCTGTGATAGGAGTAAAGCCTGCAGTGACAACAACTAGCATCCAGAAGAGAAAAAATGTCGTTATTGTCAGACCATTCTGGATCATTCTTATCAAATTACCACTTTTCATAACAATTCATTATAATAATCCAGAGCACATCCTTATGTATACATCAGTGCTGATAGTTCATTTCAGTTGCAACTGTGTTGCCACTCCAGAGGTTATGTGTTGCTGATTTTTTTAATTTTTTATTTTTTTTTTTATGTACAAGCCCATTGCCTGCCTGAGGCTGATGCCAAGAGCTGGGCTTTGGCTGCTCCGGGCAGTGGCTGAGCCTGGCCGCAGAGGTCACTAGGTGGCACTGGCACTCAGGCTCAGAGGCCACCGGGGTGACTTTCCTTACAAAACCTGAAACCTCACCTGGGTTCACATTGCCTCGTGTACTGGAAACTTGGCAGTGCCTCACTGAGCAGTTAAAAAAAAAAAACAAATGGCACAGGTGCAAAAAAGAGGGTTAGATTAGAGAATACTTTGAATTGAAACCAGTTGCTCGAAATTAGTGGGTGTGAGGAAATGGAGCCATTTCTGTGGTCTGAAACGTCTGTCAGACTCAGACATTGATATCCCCTGGGGCTGAAATCCAGCCTCGGGTTTTGGGACAGTTGTTTTTGCTCGAGATCTACTTGCTCCCTGTGCCTAGTGCACATAAAGCTAAGTTGTAAGGATTCATCAGGGTTTGTTGTCTCTCTAAAATCTACAAGTCATCATGTAAGGTAATTCCAAGTTGAATTACAGTGTTTAAGCTGTGTGATGATAATGCTTCATAAAGACAGCCCATAACCAAAACCAAAGACAACCACAAACTTGCACAAAAACCTGTCAACAAATATAATGGTGAGTGTTGAGTGACCTGACTGATTCACAGTGTCATTTGAACTCCCCAAATAATTAACTGCTCAGTGAACAAAATCAGGTTTCAGCTTTTTTTTGGTAAAGGAGTCAAGCACTAAGGAACACAAAGGTCATTAAAGTAGTTCAGGTGCATATGTGGCATAGAGCATTCAGGTACCTTTCTGGGAACTGATTAATTTTCAGGCAATATAAAATAGATACTCTTTAGCTGAGAGCCAACTGAACCATTCTAGTGTAGTCTGTTCTTTTCTATTCCATTCTATTCTCATCTTTCATCATCATTCAGGTTATTAGTAAGTGGTCATGATGCCAGGTCAGTTCAGGTGGATTACATGCTTCCTTGGCTGCTCTCTGTAACAATTGCAGGCTACTACTAATTTTAGTAGTAGACACCTTGCTGTACATGGGCAGGGGCTGAAGGAGAGATGGAAAAAGCTATGCAGGCTGTTCTTGTGACCTATCAAACTATTTCACCATTTGGGATTTTATCAATCTTCCTGAGGTGCAAAAAAATACCCATGAATTTGGACTTTCCTTCCAGGAATAATTTTTTTTCACCAATGTGTGCAACTAAGGTGGCAAAGGAAGGAGCAGCAGTTCTGTATCAACAGTGTCATATGTGAGAACATCAGCAAGCCCTAATTCAGAGTCACAGGTGGTAAGTGAGGCAAGCCCAGCCCTGTGCCATGCCCACAGCCTCGTGTCCTGGCTGCTCAGCAGCAACCAGCATCATGGGCGTTTGTTCCAGGAGCTTTGCTGGGGGTTTGGAGCTTTCGGGGCCTGATGTTCACACGGAGTGCGAGGTAAATCCCTCTTGCAGTAAATAAGCCACTATACTTTCCATGGCACAGTGAGAGCATATTAGATTATGCACCAACATGTGTGTCTGTGGTGGTGCACACGTGCCGTCGTTCTCCTCTGCGTACGTCATTCCCCTGCCTGTGAAAAGAACCCTGACTGGCCACACTTTTCCTCATGTTCAGGCAGTTTGCTGTCTCATCTGAATCTCAGAGCTCGGCCGCTTCCACCGGTGGGCTGCAGTCCCAGCCTGTGTGGAGGGCTGGTAAAAATAAATGCCAAGAACCGTATTTATTTCCCTTTTTATTTCTAAAGGATTCTGTTTGTTCAGTTCCAGGTGAGATCATGAAGCACACCCATCTTCCCTTGCTTCTGATTTTTTTTGTCTGATGGTTCGAAGGGCCAGGTGTTCTGCCACGAGAGATCGCTGCTGTGCAGTACACGGACACTGAAAGAAACTTTTAGCTTTCCGAAGCACTGGGGAGACAAAGCCTTAACGAGCCTGTGGTGTCTTTTGAACTGCTTAATTTCTGGACATTTTTTTAAAATACTGGACCAAATTCAACTAAACAACGTGAAGGAAAAGACACTATATAAGCATAAGACAAATTGTTCCAGAGTGTTGGGTTTTTGGTACTTTTAGTTAATTGTTTTAACCACTGCTGATAAGTCTTATTTTAGATGAATCTAATCAAAATGTAGCCAGGTTTGAAGCTGGGATATCTTAGACACCATTATTACAGCCTTTAACTCTCCAAGCAGTCTGTGGCACTTATACCCCTCCTTTTTTTATCATTTTAATAAGTATTTACCCTCTGTAAAATCTTGGAGCTGATTCAGGTTGATGGGGTGGAAAGAAAAAAAGAAGTAGTTTAATGGATGGAATTATAAACCCAAGGGTTTGGCACATGAAGGGGTGGTTATCACGTCATTGCTATGGGGCTGCCAAAGCATCAGTATGGATTCCTTCAGGGGCGGGGTGGGGGCTCTTTTATTTTTTGCTGTCATTTTTCGTTCTAGTCAGAATAATTAGCTATATATACCTTTTTTTTTTATAGTTTGTATAATTCCAGTACCTCATTGTGTATTGTGACATGGATGCTGTCAGAATGGATGTTGATGGCATTTTTGTAACCTGTTGCTTTGTGTCACCTCATTGGAAGTTCGCAGCAGTGGTACTCAATGTAAATGAGACGAACTTGAGCTGAAAGTAAACACACTGGATTGCCTACCTGTGGAGAAGTCACTGTGAGCAAAACAGCAAATGTACCCGTACGCGCTTCGTACTCATTCACCCCGGGGCTTCCTGTTGCCTGTCAGGTAGCAGGGTGTAGTTCTGTAGCTCAGCTGCTTCCAGGAGCCTGATAACCTCCTTCAGGTGATATTTGGATTTTTTCTTCCCAAGAGTTATTCCATAGCAGGTAAATAGGTGTACGTTCCTTTACTATCTACTTTGTCATCGTATTGATTACAAAGGAAATACTCCTTCAGACTGTCCTATCTATATTATGCAAAATGGCAGATAATCAAAAGTCTCCCAAGTAAAACAGGTCCTTGTGAAGGGTACGGAAGAGACTCCACCTCTGGTTATTAAATGGGTATGAGATGAAGTGCACCCCACCCCCCAACCTTCTCTTTCCACAGTTTCCACTCACCCCAGTCTTAAAGCAGGGATGTTCTTTCTCTAAATAAGATGTATAGAACCCTCTCTTCAGTGAGCAGATTGCTAAGAAGAAAGGCTTCAGTGGTACATGTTTTTCTCTCATTTCGCCAGTGCCAATTTCAGTGGGAACAGTAAAGAGTTTTCTGGCCTCATTTAAACAGAAGACAGAATTAAAAATGAGCACTTGACCCCTCAGATTTTTCCTTCCTGCTTTTTTTTTTAAAAAAAGTTTCAGTGTTTCATTATGTGTTTACTCAGAAAATATGTTCACATCCCTCTAGAGAACTAGCAGGAGGGGAAAAAATAAAAATCGTAAATGTTCTTGCTTTCTCATCTACCATTTGTGTCCTCCCTCCCGATGGTTGTTGCCCATGGCATGGTAGACCAGGATAAGGAGGTTACTTTTGAGAATTTAATGTGCACACAAAATATCTCAGTGTGAGTTGGCGCTAACTGAAGTTTGGCTGAACATGACAGGATACAAAATTGCTGCAAAGATGCCAAAAACACATTATTGCAAATGATAGCGCATGAAAAATCTGAATTTGCTAGGCAGGTTCTGAATACATGTCAAAAAATTATTTAATTTGCACAGTAACAGGTGAGTATTTTTCCTTCAATAGCTACTTGATCACAAAACCTATTACAGTGAAAACTTCTTCAGAAAAATACCTTTGCAGACCATGCAAAGCTTCATAACTAGGTGTGCCAAGATGGCACTGGAAACCACCTCACCCAGTAAGTAATGAAATGAAAGAGCCTGGGAGACAATGTGGTTCAGAAGAGTCATGCAGAGGCTTTTAGCCTGAA
>NW_009733437.1:0-18952 GCF_000703405.1 Apaloderma vittatum
GGGGGTTGCACCTGGGGAGGTTTAACCGCCCCTCGCTGTCCAGAGCCCCTTCCGCAGCGCGGTGGAACCTCTCGTTCACCCCCGACACGGACCGAAACCTGAGGAAGCCTCAGCAGCTCCCGCCACACCTGGCGGTTGTCACCCGTGCCCTGTCTTTGTTGCATGAGCAGCGCTGTGCTTCGTAGCCCTATTTCTTTTTGGTTTTTGTCGAGGCGCTAATAGGCTCAGTTAATAAAAAAGGGGGAAATTTCTTTCTCAGACACGCACGGATCTGCTTTTTGCCACAGGCAAAGCAGGGTAGAAGCAGAAGGTCTGGTCCCTGTGAACCGAGTGAAGTTTCCACGCTTTGTGGTGTTAAGTTCATAATCCTCCGATGTCCGTGGAAAGGAATGTGTTAGTGGAAATATTGTCACGGCTTGGTTATGAGGAAGTGTCTCCGTCTTACGTGTCTTAATGTAGAACCTGAAAAGAATGATCGGCCTGGAGCTGCTGTTTGGAAAGGAAAGAGCAAAAAAGGAGCCCACCTGTTAGAAGCTTTTTTGCCCACTATATAAATAATACCTTAAAGATAAGAACAAATAAAGAAGGGGATGGGAAACATAAGTCATGTGGCATCAGCATATCTAGATGAAACATGTGTATTTGTGCAAGGAAGTTATTTCCAGGTGTACCCACATCAGAGTTATTCTGGAAGTAGAAAGCTGTGACAATAGAAAGGATATTCTGGGTTTGTTGCTCAGCAAAGTGTAAGGACAGTTTTACTTGTCTCTGTCCCTTTGTGGGAGCAAGGGCCTGGCAGTCACGTAGTCCGGTGTCATCTTAAATTACAGGAATTGTTGATTGAAGAAACTAAGCGCAACACAGTCTTCTAACTTGTCCAGACTTTTAAAATTTATTTTATGCCTTTGTGTTTATAGTAGTTTGGTAATTCACAAGGAAAGCAGCAAAGATCAGCTTATATCTGTTTTTCAGGGAAAGCATATTTGTTTGTAAAAGGAGTCAAAAGAGTTTGTGAATGTTACAGTTCACTGACAGGGCTTTTTCTGAAGCTTTGAATCATGGACAAAGTAGTAATAAATCAGATGCTTGTAGTATTTTTTGGCAATGACAGCAGTAATTATCTGAATTTGAGATCCTGAGCCCAGTAGCTCTCAACAGTTTCTGAAAGATATAATCTGCTTTGAATATTATGGCATTTTTTAATAGATGCTACTGTGTAAAGTGAGTTTGGTTTAAAGTCGCCTGAAATAGTTATGTTATCCAGATTATGTTTGTAGGTACAAAATCAAATTGGATCTTATTTTTTGATTTATCTTTCTTACTTGGGATGCTACTGAAATTTGATGCTGAAATTATTGCTGTTGACAAGTCCTGGAAAACCTGCAAGAAATACAATAATAGGAACTGTTGATGTTTTAGGGCAACTTCAGAACCCATCAATTGAATGTTTCTCCACAGAAGGAGAAAACTGTCATTTTAGCTGGTCTGCTGACAATTGTGTACTGTCAGCTGTGATGCTGCTTGGTGTGTGAGAAAAAAATATGAAGCCTGTCTCAAACTGAAAGAGCCAGAACCCTTCTTATAGTGTAAGGTTTACAAATATTTAAAGCTTTTTCCCCATGTTTTCTATAATGGTCTGTGAAGTGTTCATCTGTGTGGTACTGGTGGATAACTTTTAAGACCTAGTAATTGTTTCTTCCTTTTGTAATCTGTATAATTCTCTGCTTTTAGACTGCAGTTTTTCAGATTGATTTGTCTAGCTTCCTCTTACTCTAGGAAGCAGAGGGCCACATTCCCTTTCATTTCACATTCCCTTTGCAAAGTAAATGCCTGGGTTTTGTGCCATATAGGATTCAGACTTGCCCTTAGAGCTTTCAGAATGCTGTTTGGGCTTGTTTCCCCATTCCAGATACTTCTTTCCATCTTCCTTCTGAAATTCTCACTCTTGTTTTTACTGGTGCAATTTGGGTATAGCTTCTTTCTGCTTTAACAGAGAAAGGAGCAAGTTGGTACCATTCCGTCTCTCCTACTTTTTAGAGGTATCTGTGTCCACCTTAGGTCTCAGAATTATTTTGTCTTTTGCTTAAAATTTGTTTGCTTTGTATAAAAATTAGTTCCAAGCTTCATAAGGAAGTAGTAATGAAAATGGTGGTATATGTGACCATGTATAATATTCCCTTTAAGTCATATGATTTTGAAAACATCTTTTTTTCTGAATGGTTGCATCTAAGAAGACAAATACTGAAAAGTAACACATTTTAAGTGTTCTTGTCCTGTCTCTTTTTTTACTGTTTTAGGAACAAATTCTCTCATAAGCGGAGGATGGGATACATCTTCCTGGGGCTTAAGTTCAAATACCGAACCACAGAATCAGCCAATATCACCAACAGCAATCACTAAGCCAGTGAGGAGGACGGTAGTAGATGAATCTGAAAACTTCTTCAGTGCCTTTCTCTCTCCGACGGATGTTCAGAGTATACAGAAAAATCCAGTGGTGTCCAAACCTCCAGCCAAATCACAGCGACCCAAAGAGGAGGTGAAGAGCACTTTAAAGGAGTCTCCACGCTCCAGTCAGGAGCTGGAATTACCAGTGACAACAGAAGCAGAAGTGAAGGATTCCTCTGTAGCTGGCCTAGGGGACTTGAAAAACCTTGATATTCCCAAGGAGAAATCAGAAGAGAATTCTGACCTTAAGTCAAACGCCAAGCACGAAGAAAGCACAAATGAAGCTACTGACAAGAAGGTGTCTGCTCTAAATTTGGAAGTACCTGAAGATGCCCTTAATGAAAAATCCAGCGTCGGAAGGGATGGAATGGGAGGCGCACCAGATAGTGCTTCGCAGCCTCTCAGTGCAAGTACAAAAGACGTGGGTTTGGAAACTAAGGAGCGAAAGACTGAGGACAGGCAAAGCAATACACCCTCACCTCCCATTAGCACTTTCTCCTCGGGGACATCCACAACCAGCGATATTGAAGTTCTGGACCACGAAAGTGTAATAAGTGAGAGTTCAGTAAGTTCAAGACAAGAAGCTGCAGATTCAAAATCCAGCCTTCATCTCATGCAAACATCATTTCAGCTTTTGTCTACATCTGCCTGTGCAGATTATAATCGTTTAGATGACTTTCAAAAAATGACCGAGAGCTGCTGCTCCTCTGATGCTTTTGAAAGAATTGATTCGTTTAGTGTACAGTCTTTAGATAGTAGAAGTGTAAGTGAAATAAATTCAGATGATGAGTTATCAGGCAGGGTTTCTGCTTCAGCATCTGTCGCTGTCAGTCCTTCTGCACCAAAGACAGAAATGGTTGATTCCCTGAAAAATAAATCTGAAAACTTGAATGACGCTCCTGTTTTACATGCTGAGGAAGCTGAGATGGAAGAGAGTGGGAGAAGTGCGACCCCTGTGAATTCTGAGCAGCCAGATGTTTTGGTTGCTACTGTGCAAACTGTCGAAGGAGAGGTTGTGAAAGAGGAGACTGAGCCACAGCAGGGTGCTGTTGAAAAAATGTTAGAAGAGGACCCTGAAAAGCAAGAGCTTAAACAGGTAACTGTAAAATTTTTTACAAACATGCCCTTTAATTACAAATGAAACTCCTGTCATTCTCCTTATATAGGTTTTAGCTTCTCCTTTTTTGAATGAATAAGTTCATGCTGAACTACCTTACCTATTAGAAAACTGTCCTTCATTTTCTGCCATGAGAGAATATTGGTAAAATTTCTGCTCAAGTAGTTTCAAGTTTCACCCAACCCATCTAGTTGCCATTATTATGAATTGTGAGTGGTGCTAGCAAACAGAGCTCTGGTAATCAAATGTGTTATTTTAATGTTTTTGTGTAGGGTTTGTTTGGTTTTTTCCGCCAAGAGTGAAGGAAATTCTTTGAAGTATTTTAATTATGGAACTACAAGGCTTTAGTATTTCAGCAATAATCAAGATAATATTTTGCAAGCAATTTCTTTCCACAGATGTACAAACTGTCAAAATTTGACTGTGTTCCAGGAGCATTACTCGTGTTCTTTGCGAATAGGTAGTGGAAATAAGTCCTTTTTACTGGACAAATTAATGTTTGTTTTCAGGAAAAATGGTCTTTACTTTTGAAAAGAAGATACACTAGGCTTTTTAGTGAAGAAGATAAGCATAGTTATGAATAGTGAAGAGATTAAAGCAATTTGCATGGCTAATTTAGATAGATGGAATGACTAGAAATGTGATGAAGTAGGATATTCAAGTAGATGGAAGGCTAAGCTGGAGCTTTGAAGCAGTGTGTTTTGTCTGGTTCTGCTAGTGGATTGTATATTCTATCTCTTTTCCCATTTCCTTTGTGCCTTCCTGTTCCTCTATTTTTGTTTTAAATTTCTGAGCTCCTTTGATATGTCTTTTTCTCTCTTTCTTTGTGTTTTGCTTTGCTCATGGTCTGTGTGCCTAATATGTGACATAAATGGGCCCTGCTCGTGGCTTTGCCTTGCTTATGGGAGTTTGTAAAACCCCAGTGTAATCTGATTTTTCTGTGTAAATTCATTAGGCAACTCCAAAACTGTGGACTGTTATCCACAAATTTCCCTAATTTAAATGGTTATACATTGTGGGAAATAGTGATAATGGACCACAGCAGATTTTGTCTTTCATCTGTCATATTGAGCTATGCTTAAAGGATTTATATCATTTGTTTATGTTTCTGTATTTTCATCTACATTTCTGTTACTCCTCTAAATTTAGTTTTTCGAAAGCTAGTGTTAAGCTCTTGACCCTCCTTGAAAGTTTTCTTCCCTCACCTGATGCTGTTTTTTTGCTTTGTGCTAACGTTTCACAGCTGAGAAGTTCCAGGGTAAATTATTCTGTGATTCTGTAAAGAGGGGTATAAGGAGCAGTGGGAGTAATGGGCAATGTTAGCTGTAGATTTATAGGCTATAAGATCTGTTTAAAAACTTCATTGATAATTAAATATAACTGTTGGTGATTTTGTTAAGGAACTTGGCTGAGCCACGTGTGTGTTTCTAGTAGGATTTCTGCACTTGTACAATACAGGTGTCTTGTGTTTAGGTATTGCTGAGTTCTAAATTTGGGTGTCAGAAACATGGTAAGCTGCACTGACTGTTACCTCAGATCCCTAAAAACATTGACTAGTTCAGCTTTAAATAGTGTTGGGAGGGAGTGGGGAGGGGGGGAAGGGGAAGCCTGCCCCCCTTGTGTTTTATTTATCCCATTCATCTGATCTTTATCTGTAAAAACATTGTCCAGATGATTGATTCATTAACTGAGAAACTGGAGAAGAGGGAAATACAGTTATTAAGTACTAGTAAAGAAAAGGCACGCCTGGAAGAAGCATTTGATAACCTAAAAGAGTAAGTACGAAAATATACACAGTAGTGGGTGTAACTGTAACTTTACTATAAGACAACCAGCAGACAACATTGTAAAAGAAGTAGCTTTACAACTAGATCAAAGGTTGCAAGGGATGTGCTTTGTTTGGGAAAGGTGGAAATAATGATTGCATGTGGTGTTTTTTTAAAAGCACGTTATTTCGTTGAAAAGAAGCTAGTGACAAATTTTTCAGTAAATAAGCAGTAGGAGTGACAAACATGTAGAGTCAGACTCGGTTATTAATGGAGATCCTTATTATAAGACTGGATTCAGCTATTGAGGGAGACTGACTTTTCTGATACAGATGGATGAACCTGATTTACTAAGTAATTTGTTGGCTAAAATGTAGGCAGTGACAGTGTGGCAGAAGGGCTGGTTCAGGGTAAAACCTGAATTCAGTTAAAATTAAAAGGAAAAAAAAAAAGAAAAGTTGGATTTACCTGTTTACTGATCAAATATCAAGTTTTAAAATATACAGATAATATGTGAAGGTATTATTTAATGACTAAACTGATCTTAACTTAAAAAATACATTTAATAATCTACCCTGTATATTATGCAGACTGTGCTTAATCAGAAAAAAACTTACGAAGGGGCAAAACATTTAAGCTGGATCAAGCATTTCATTTTCCTGTGTAAATTACTGAATTAATAAAGATATTTGATTAGTACTTCTAATATGAATATTTTTTTTTTTTTACTTCTGGTTAACGTGTAGAATAAAATAACATTAAAAAAGCCCAACAAAACAACGCCAAACTCACATTTTAAAAGTGTTTAAGACAGTCTATTGCAAACTGCTTGTAATGTCACATAACTGTGCAGCTGTTCTGAAATGTGACTTTTAAATGTAGTGAAATGTTCAGAATGAAAGAAGAGAGCAGTAGCCTTTCATCTCTTAAAGAGGAGTTTGCTCAGCGAATTGCGGATGCCGAGAAGAAGCTCCAGCTAGCCTGCAAAGAAAGAGATGCAGCTAAAAAGGTAATTTTGCTTTTTAGTGAAGTTAATGTTTATTATTTTAGAATGCAGTTACATTTCTTGAAATAAATTCACAAAAATTAAGCTAAGGAGAAGCACGAAACTGCCAGGTGCTATCTCCTGGTGTTAGTAACAAGCATAAGCTGATTGTAGCCTCCCAGGCTGCTCGTTATTTCCATGTGTTGACATGTGTATTCTTGCAGCAGTGTTGTGAACTAAGTTATGGAACTCATTTAAGTTATTTAGTGTGGTTTAGGGGAAAAAAAATGGTTTAAGTTTGGCTGTCATTTACCTTGTACCCATATATGCATTTGTTTTGGTGTGTGGGACTAGAATAGCCTGGGGATGTGAGGAAGTGACACACAGTGGGAATGGCTTCTTTAGAGGATTAACTGGTAGGAAAATTAAGGATTGATGACGGATTGGTTTGGAATGAGCAAAGAAGTCTGCAGCAACGGCGTTTATGGAGTTGTAATGTTCTTGACCTGATAACAAAGCATTATGTTTCACTAGTTTATTGCTAGTCTGCCAAAAGTAAACTTAAATCTGTAAGTAAGTGGAAAAAAACTGCATTGGCACAGTAGTAAATTGAAATAGAAAAATTATCTGATACCTGTGCATGAATATAACTGTTTTTACTATATCACAAAAGTATAGAAAGTGAAATGGAAGGAGGAGTTGGAACAAATTGTACAGCAAATTTGTGGAGTCTCTGTCCTTGGAGGTTTTTAAAACTTGCTGGAATAAGGCTCTGAGCAATCTGATTCAATGAGATTATCTCCAGAGTTCCTTACCAACCTCATCTGCTTTCAGAGAAAAGCCTTTTGAGAGGAGGGGGAGAAGAAAAAGGTGATCAATGTAACTTACTATGTGTTTTTCTCCTAAATATATTTTAATAAAAAGTCCTAAGTATTCTATCCTATTATTTAGGAAGTGAAGACTGTTAAAGAAGAATTGGCTACTAGACTAAATACCAATGAAACTGCTGAATTACTGAAAGAAAAAGAAGAACAAATCAAAGGATTGATGGAGGAAGGTGAGAAATCAAAATTTTTTTTGTAGTAAAAGTTTGTACGGTAATTTGAAATGTTCTCCCTTCACATGTAAGCCTTCTTTATATGAAAAAATACAGCATTTGAAGCCTGTTAGATGGTTGTGAACATTTGAACCATCTAGTTAACGGTAAAGAGCAACAGGAGGGATCAGTCACACACGGATGCCTAGAGGGATATTTTCTGCAGTACGCGTTAAGTGGTGCTGTGAGGTAAAACTAGCTCGCAGTACATTTCTCCGTTTTCCATTCAGTAGAAATCTAACTGGGGCTTTTCTACAGTGTGTCCCTTGCTCCTTTTTAATTTTGAAGTAAAACTTAGTTACTAAATGACAGGCCATTTTGATTCTCTTCCTGAAATGGTGAGCCATTCACTTTACTTCCAAAGCCTTTCACTGCTTCTAGTATCTCACTATAGCTTAGTGTAGAAAGGTCATCTCAGGATAAGGTACATCTAAAACTTAAGAACTTGCGTGAAAAAATTTAGGAGTAAGTATTTTAATGCATATTTCATTATTATTTTCACGGGGTTGAAGAGCAGGGAAAGGTGTGAATAGAGAAAGTTCATAGACTAACAGCGATATGCACTTCTGCACAGGAGAAAAGCTTTCCAAACAGCAGCTGCACAATTCCAACATCATTAAGAAATTAAGAGCCAAAGAAAAAGAGAGAGAAAATCTTAACACAAAACAGAACAAAAAGCTTAAGGAATTGGAAGAGGAGTTGCAGCATTTAAAGCAGGTGAGATATTTGGGATTTTGTTGTTCGTCTGTTCTTTTTTAAAAAGCTATATATATATTTATATATTAGCTAACCCTAACCCATACTACCCCAACGCTGGGATGTGATTTCTGTGTTCCCAGACCACTTTAAAACTGTGCTCAGGTATCTTCCCAGCTGGTTGTTTGTGCTCGCGCTGCTGGTGGTCAGGTGGGCTGACAAATTCTGAACACTAAATTCTAGTTGGAAAACCTGTACCATCAAAATTTGGACAGTTTTGTTTGCTCTGCGATTTGAATCAAGACCTTAAAAGCAGCAGACCCAATACAAAGAACTATGTGAAACTGGTGAAGAGCAGAGCCCCTTCCTCTGGGGAAGATAGGGGAGCAAAACCTTAGTCATTTTGTGTCACTTCATCCTGAATTGATTGCCACAGTTGTCACTGCCCTTATATGGCGTTGTTGGGGTTAGTCTCATGCTTCTTGTTTGCACTCTTACAGGTGCTTGATGGCAAGGAAGACCTTGAGAAGCAGCACCGAGACAGTATTAAACAACTGAACAGTGTTGTAGAGCGACAAGAAAAGGATCTCGCTAAACTTCAGGCAGAGGTGGAGGATCTTGAAGAACGGAACCGAAGTGTCCAGGCAGCACTTGACAGCGCGTACAAGTATGTGGAAGTTTGTCAGTCATAGAATCATAGAACCATTTTGGTTGGAAGGGACCTTCATGGTCATAGAGTCCAACCTTTGTCCTAGTCCTGTCAACACTGCTAAACCATGTCCCTCGGCACAACATCTACCCAGCTCATAAACACCTCCAGGGATGGCGGCTCAACCCCCTCCCTGGGCAGCCTGTTCCAGTGCCCGACAGCCCTCTCTGTAAAGAAATTCTTCCTGATATCCAACCTGAACCTCCCCTGGCGCAACTGAAGGCCATTTCCCCTTGTCCTGTCAGTCTCCTATCATCTTATGTTCAGCTTCTCTGTCTATTTCTTGTGCCATGATTGTGAAATGTTCATATCTAATGAAGTTATTCACAAAGTCAATGCAAACACCTTTTTTTTTTAATTATTATTTTTTCCTCTCTCCAGGGAACTTGCAGATCTTCATAAAGCTAATGCTACAAAGGACAGTGAGGCACAAGAAGCAGCCCTAAGTCGGGAAATGAAGGCAAAGGAAGAGCTTGGCTTAGCTCTGGAGAAGGCCCAGGGTGAGGCTCGGCAGCAACAAGAAGCTTTGGCAATTCAGGTGGGTCTTAAATGCAACAAATAAAACTTTCTCACTGAACAAATGAATGTAATCGAATGCTGCGTGCATCTGATGGAATGAACCAGATGCAGTATAAGGCATTTTTGTGTGCTTAGCCAGTAGCCAGTAAATTTCTTTCCTGTGAACTTGTCTTTAGTTGAGATAAGCTTTAAAATATCATTTTTATCTAAAAATATTTTAATTTTACTTGTGTAAACAAAATTACTTTGACAGGCTCTGTGTTAAGTTTGTAGTGCTCTTACGATGATGCAAAGTCAAGAAATTTAGCTTGATAAAATCTTTAGAGATAGATAAATCAATGTAACTGTAAGCATGTGTGCAGAACTTAAGCCTTTAACTTGTAAACAGGAATACTTTGTCTAACTCTTAAAAATGGTGTAGGCCTGCAGCAATGAATAGGTGGTACTACAATTTTTGACAAGAAATTAGTGACAATATCTTGTTTATTTAGGTGGCAGACCTGAGGCTAGCTCTGCAACGTGCGGAACAGCAGGCAGCAAGAAAAGAAGACTATTTACGCCAGGAAATCGGTGAACTACAAGAGGTGCTACAGCAAATAGCTGATGCCCACTCGCATCTGCAAGGAGGGCTTCTGAAAATGAAATGCTAGTGTGACATTAATAGCATGAAAAAGAGGCTTGGTTACATGAACTAGTATTTGTCCTGTGTAGAACAGCAACAAAAAAATATTAAAGGAAATGCTTTTTTAATCACATGTTGAAAACAAAATCATGATTCTTATGATGCCTTTTAAATGTAGCTTCTAAGCCCTAACATTCTGTGATGCTCTGATTTTAGTACAGGACAAGGTACAGCCATTAAGTTTGCAGTAGTCCCCTAATATTGCTAGCAAATATGTTTTAGGTTACGCTTTAGCTGCTTCCTAAGTTTATAATGTCCGAAGATGGATTGTTGCCAAAACATTTCAAGTGATGTCCAGAGGACTCTTGAAATGTAAATTTCAGGGCTGTTGCTCTGTTATGTATCTACAAACGTTAGGCCTTTCTTGAAATTTCACACTTTGCTGTGAGTCTCAACCTACAAATTTTAGGATGTAAAGCAGCTGCTACATGTTGAGCTGAATTCTAGATTAATGATTTTCTCCATCATATGATTTTAAAGCTTAATTACGTTTAATTTGTGATTTCAGAGACTCCAAGAAGCAGAGAGCCGGAACCAAGAATTGAGTCAAAGCGTTACATCTGCTACACGGCCACTTCTCCGGCAGATAGAAAATCTGCAAGCCACACTGGGAGCACAAACTTCTGCATGGGAAAAATTGGAAAAGAACCTGTCTGACAGACTTGGTGAGATGCTTTTACTGACCTGTGAGACTCTTGATGGAGATGCGGGATGGCCGAAGCTAAATGTAAAGGGCTTGACACTTGCCCAGAAGGGATCAGGAGAGAAAAGCACAAAATGCTTTCTTGTAAGGAAATGGTGTGTGGGGTACTCTGTCGAGGTTCTTGGAGGGGGTAATTCACTGATTATCTTGAAAATGTGGTGTAACATAGGATTGTAAGATAGAGGTGTTAAGGTGTATGTGTCCTGACAGCAGCCAAAGGAAGGACGGACGCTGAAATGCTGAAAGCTTACCAGTGTTTTTCAGTTGTCAGGTCTGGTGCTTAGATTCCATATTGTAAAGGTTGGAATCGTTTACTTACTTAATTGCATAGGTTACAAAACATATTTATTGATACAGTAGTAATCTGTTATTGTTAATGAAAATTGCATAAAATGCCAAAAAGTGGACCCAGAGAAATAATTTCCTTCCTGGGAGCAATTTGTGATTGCATATTGTGTTCTGAAAGAGCATGAAGTAAAGAAATTTTTTTTAAAAAAAGAAAAAACAGTTGCATATAAAAAAAATCTCAAATTCCATTTTGCTAGATAAATAAATGGCCCACATTATATAAGTTTAATAAAAAAATTGAATCCTGTGGTTTTCTTTACTTGATATTAGGTGAGTCTCAAACTCTTCTAGCAGCAGCTGCTGAGAGAGAACGGGCTGCTACAGAAGAACTTCTTTCTAATAAAATTCAGATGTCTTCTACTGAATCTCAGAATAGTCTTCTTAGGCAAGAAAATACACGCCTTCAGGCACAGCTAGAAGTGGAGAGAAGCAAACTGAAGAAAATGGAAAATGAAAACAGTAGGTGAGTTGCATTTTTCATTAACAGTGTCTCTTTAAAATCAGAGTGAAGTGAGGTGAGGTATCTCTTGCATAACTACCTGCAGCCAATCTCCTTTTGCAAGCCGGAAGAGTTGATCCTTTTGAGCACTGATACAGCTATGCAAAATGACAGCTATTGATAAAGTTGCTCAGGATGTTAGGGAGATTTTGTTTCATGCTAAAGATTCTCTAAAGTATGTTGCTTTCATGCCTTGAGGCTCTATTTGTTTTCAAAGTATCTGAACCTAAAGTAAACGCAGAATGCTGCTGTACTGCTGTTCTCTGACTTTCTTTCCTCAATGTAGGTATGAGGTTGAACTAGAGGGACTCAAAGATGAGTATGCAAAAACCTTGGAAGATGCAAAGAAAGAAAAGGTATTACCTGCTTCAGCTTTAAGCTATGTTACTGTTGAAGTCTGAGCTAGCAGGACTTGAACAAGCTGTATTTATTTTTACAGACGCTACTAGCTACTCAGTTAGAAATGGAGAAGATGAAAGTTGAACAGGAAAGAAAGAAGGCAATTTTTGTGCAAGAAGCAGCAAAGGAGAAGGTACCAAAGCATAACATTTCTGTTCAATCTTACTGATGCTATTATTTTAGTAGATATCTGGAACCCGAAACTGTTGTAAGCAGCAAAGTGGACTTAGAGCAGTACAGTGTGTTCTTTCTCTTCTGAAGCTGCTTGTTTTCTTTGCTTAGACTGCTAACGTTGCTTCCACTGAATTCCTGTTCCCCGTTTCACGTGACTACTTGTAACGTACCATGTGCGCTCCAGCTGAAGTCACACAACACTCCTCAGTAGTCAGTTGTCAGCTTTGTTACTGCTAATTAGCAGTTAATACTCAAGCAAAAGCGTTTCTATTACTGATTTCTTACCATCTCCAGTTCTAAAGATCTAAGTGCTTTTTCCTACGGAGTCTAGCACACTTTCTGATGCTGCCTGTAAAAAGAGGCTAGGCTGTTTGGAAGATCTGTCAGTATGGTTTTAGCATATGAGAAATCTCAGAATTCAATCTGTATTAACATGCATTCTAAAAGGAGACATAATTCTAGGTTTAGGATATTCTTCCTGTGCTACATTTGGGCATACGAAACTTCAATCTGCACACTATATTAAAAAAAAGTATTAACGTGCATTCTAAAAGGAGACATAATTCTAGGTTTAGGATATTCTTCCTGTGCTACATTTGGGCATACGAAACTGCCTCTGAATCTTCCTTGGCTACTTGACATTGTTTTGGTATAATTTGCAACTTTGGTATAATTTGCAACTTCTGTCTTCATTTCCTGAAAAGTCTGAGGATTTGATTATACACTTCAAGTGTTAGTAGGACGTTGTTTGGTCTTTCGAATATTTTAGGGCTCAGGGAAGGGGAAAGGTCTGTCATATTTGTTGTGTAGTTGGTGGTGGAAGAGGGCAGTCTATTCTTAACAGAATCTGTCTTTCACCCTCTTGTAAACTTTTTTCTTTATCTAATGATGTCATGTGTGGCCTGTGCTTTTTGTTATTTTTTTTTTAAGGATCGGAAGTCATTTACGGTTGAAACTGTTTCAAGTACTCCAACTATGTCACGCTCTAGTTCCATAAGTGGAGTTGACATGGCAGGTCTTCAGACGTCTTTCCTCTCACAGGTATCATCATATAGCAGTTATAATGGCTTTTTTTCTTTTCTCTTTTGACAGACTGCTTTCTTTTTTTTTCTCTTCAAGAAGTTTTATTAATGTAGCAAACAGCTCTTGAAAAGAGTATATTTGCCTTGGAGGTAATTCCTATGCAGAAACTTCAGAAACCTACGTACAAGAAGTCTGATTGTAAAGGATCTGTGAAAGATGGTGTGAAACTACCATTTTTATTGCAGGCTAATATATACATGTATTGGTGCTGAGTTTACATGTCTCATCTTGTCTAGAAGAACTGAATAACACTAGTAGGAAGCAGATTAGTACATTTGTACTAGCAATCCTGGTTTAGGGCATGACCCTGCTCCCTGGGAAGTATCACTGACTGTGGTCTGTGTGAACTCTGCTGCTTTTTTTGGTTATGGGATGCCCAAGTGGAATGACAGTTGTGTAGGTGACGTGAGAACTTGCCAGTGAGGAGCTAGACCGCGTTGACCCTGTTCACCTTAAACTTTTGTTTTAAAAACAAACTTTAGGCATTGAAACGCTTGCCCAAAACCAGTATAATTTAAAATTAAATAGGACTTTGGGGGAGGGAAGATTCCAAAGGGTTGCAATTCTTTGTCTACTTTTAAGCTTCTCTAACTTTTTTTTTTTTTTTATTTTTGGTAGGATGATCCTCATGATCACTCATTTGGGCCAATAGCTACCAGTGGGAGCAACCTTTACGATGCTATAAGGATGGGAGCAGGTTCAAGTATAATTGAAAACCTTCAATCACAGCTAAAACTAAGAGAAGGAGAGATTTCACATCTACAGGTACTGCAGTTCATCTTATATAACCAAGCACAACATATATATGTATATATATAAAAATGCCAATGCAATCAATATTATATTTAAATTTTGTGCAATCGTTTTATACTCAGAAAGGTTGGTCCTTCTCCTCACAGCAGAACACGTTCACTCTCGCCCTGTCTTGTTGGTAGCACGATAGAAAAAATAGGGAAGAGCAAAAGAAGGATTTATTGCTTCCTTTTTTGTTTTGGCAAGGACCTGTCCAGAAAACCAAACTTTTCTATCTGAAAAAGAAAAATAACCCATAACACCACCAATCAGATTTGAGAAGAAAGTGGGAGTGCTTCCAGGGAGTGCTGTTTCATAGCCTGGCTTAAGAAAAAGCCTTAATTACTGTATCCAAATATTCTTATGCATGGTTTTATAAATACAGTAAATACTTTCCTCCTACTAATTGTTAAAAATGTTTACCTTAGCTGGAAATTGGAAACCTTGAGAAAACTCGATCAATAATGGCAGAAGAACTGGTTAAATTAACAAATCAAAACGATGAACTTGAAGAAAAAGTGAGGGAAGTACCAAAATTACGGGCCCAGTTAAAGGTAAGTGTATTCCTGTTGTAAATCTGATTTAGAGTTGACATATTTGGGTATTTTTTGGAATACGCCTATCAATTCAGGATTATAATAAAATCTGCCCCTAACCATAAATGACGGGGGAGCCCAGGTTTTGGGGGTTTGGTGGGGTTTGTTTGTTGTTGTTTTGGTTTTTTGGTGTTTTTTTTTAATAGTAGAACCTGAAAATGCCCACTCTGTGACTTGGTAGTCACTTCAAAATGCAGTCACTAGAAACGTGCACAGCGTGTAAGATTGCCTGCGAAATCAGGGAGAGAATGGTTTTTGTTTCTCTCATTGAAGACACTTGTCTGGAAGCAGTCTGTGTAGAGGAGGGGGTGTTTTGGTAAATAGCATGGATTTATGTGAGTTTCATGCAGAAGCAACACCGATACAGGTAACCAGACAAATATTTTAATCTTCTGAATGTTTAAGAACTTGAAATATTAGAAAGAGTTTGGGAGTAATTTTGGAAATGATCATTGTTCTTCAAATGCAGAATGTTAAATTTCCCAAGGAAGCATTCCACAAACTGTGGTCATTCCTGCAGTAAAACTTGGTGCAGTTGGCTAACTGTTGTTTTGGGGTTTTTTTTTAATGCTTGTAGCAGTTGAACTTGAAGGTGTGTCAGTATATCCTTCAAAGCCAGTAGTCAAAGATCCTTGTAGTCAAGGATCTTCCTTTTACATTTAGCGTATAAATCTAGCAATATGCAGAGAGACAAAGCGTAAGGTAGTTTATTTAAGAGTTTACAGTGTGCTTCGTTGTAAAGTAATTAAACTTTAATAAAATAGTGTTACACTTATTTTCCGTGTAACAAACTATATGTCCTCGTAGGATTTGGATCAAAGATACAACACCATTCTTCAGATGTATGGAGAGAAAGCCGAGGAAGCTGAAGAACTCCGACTGGATCTTGAAGATGTGAAAAACATGTACAAGACTCAGATAGATGAACTTCTAAAACAAAGACAGAATTAACTTCTGCTGGAACTCTTAATGTTATATGATAACAGACTGTAAAGATAATGGTTTATGTAAATGCTGAACTTATATGTCTTGTAAAGAAAAAACCCTGTACTATAGAAAATGTGACTATATAATAGAGTTCATACATTGACAAAAAAATCAATGCTTTAAGTGTCTTGTACTGTCTGCAGTTAAATTATTTGTGCAATATTTAATTTTTTTTTCAGTCATCCCTTTATTTAAGTTTTTGCTTAACGATGGACCATTTTACTTGTAAGCAGTAGCAGAGATTATGATTGTTACCTCGTGAGACACACTGGAAGACATGAGTTGTGCTAAAGCAGCCTTTGATTCATAAACTCTTTTTACCTGTCCAAATGACATTACAAGTCTTTCTTAAGTGTTCTTAATATATATTGAGTTTTTCTAAAATCTCATCAGTAAATTTTTAATAACCAAATAGCAGTGGCTTGCTATCTGAAGCATAATGGCTATTTTTTATGACAGGAAAATCTCATATATTTGTACTTGCAACATCTGAACATGTTAGGATGATAATTCTCTATGCTTAGACAAGTTGGATTAGTCTATTTTACACCAAGTCCTCTAAGCAGAATGTGAGACTCAGATGAAATTGTATAAATTACAGCATAATCCTGTGTACTGCTTGTGTTGTCTCATGACCTGTGTAGAGACAGCAGCTCTGCTTGTCATTTGAAATGTGTTTAACTTTTAACACTAGAAATCTGAACTATTCAATATTTGTTCTAGATTTGGATGCTGATTTTTTTTTAACCGCAGCTAAAACAGTTCAGAAGAATGCAGGAAAATTATATATTTTTTTTCTTTTTAAATAATTACTGCTGCTCTCATGGTTCCTTGTATAGAAGTAGCGAAGTTCAGACTTTTTGAAAACTTGTCCTGTGACTTAATATAGTTTTCAGGCAAGTCTCTAGTGGCTGCAAAGTATTTCTCATGCCATTCCTTAAGCGAGATATTGGTCAAATAGTATCCACGTGGCTTGAAGTTTAGCTGCATTTTTGGTAATGCCAGAGGAAATGTTGGAATTGGACCCCTGGGAATGCTGAGAATCAGGGGAAGAAGCTCGTGTCTTCCTCTCTGCATTCCAGACAGTGACTGTTTTGCTACATGTCAGAACTGTTACTCGTGTGAAATACTCAGCAGTTCAAATTCTTTGCTTATCATACCCTTGCCTCTGTCTTCTTCACATCCCTGCGAGTTGTAATTTGTGTTGGAGAACTCTGTTCCTACTTGTGTATTCCGTGGCTGGAGAGAGACAAAGGATATGAATGATGGGAAATTGCTTCTGGAGAAAAGTCTCTCGGTAATGTGACCTTTCTTTGGGTGTTAGGGCTTTGTTCTTCCTTAGGAGAACAGTCATTGAAGTTACACAGGCAAGGGTATGTTCTGGAAAAGCTTAGTTCAGTTTGAGACTCATGCAGTTACTCTTGAGGATTTCAGTAAAGCCCTAGAGGAGGAACACTAAAATTTTGTCTTAACTTCCCCCCATCATAGAAACCAACTGATTTAATAATGTAAGACTTTCTTTTTTTTTCCCATGGGCGATGGGAAGGAACTACCCTCTTAGTGTCTTAATTTCAGTTTTGGAAACCAAGATGCAGCCATTTTTCTTCTAAGCTCAGAATTTAACAATTTGCCTTCATATTGAAGCATGGTTGGTTGTTCTATGTCTCAAAAACAAAAGAAATGCCCACACAAAGAACTCCCAAAAATCCACTTGAGAACACTTGTTGGAACTTACTGGTTAGAAATATAATGTGTAAATGTTAGAAATTCAACCTTAGAAATTTTACTCCGCTTTTATCTGCTGCACCAGATCAATAAATTGCTGACTTTTCACTTTTTTTTTTTTTTTACAGTCTTGGTAGACAAATGCAGCACTCTTTAAAATAAATAAATAAAATCCTTTGAACTTTCATTTGGAGCTGTTGCTGCCAGTGCTTTTGAAGGTAACATTTCCTGTGTTATGGGCGAGGAGATCCCCCTTGAGGGATGCAGTTTTGCGGACAGTCTCAGCCTATCTGGGCTTTGCAGGAAGAGCTCGGGTAAATGGCACATTTTGACATGCAATCAGCATTAACTGCTTGAACTACAAAAGCATTTGTCAAGAGCATTAGATTTTTGAGATTTTTTCAAAAGTAGATGTAAATATTTGTATCGACTGGTTTTAGATTCTTTATTCCCGTTTAGTGCAACGTTTACTATCACATCAGGATCCAATGGCCTGCTGTGTCTTAATCATCAAAGCCCTGGAAGAACACAGCGGTTGTTGGAAGGTAACAGATTTCCAAGTGTTCTGTGTGGGTCACCTGTGATAGAAATCTTGTGGGGATTTTTTGGGAGGAACGTTAATGCCTGCTCGGACACTTTGAGTTTCTTGCTATTGCTGAGATTGCCTAGAAAAGTGACAAAACGCAAAATGAAAGGCCTGAGATCAGAATACTAATCTCCACTTCTCTTTTTATTATTTTAGAATATTCAACTAATTTACACCTTGCTTTCACTGCATATGCAAGTGTGAAGAAATGCTATTTAAAGGCTTACTCAGAGCACTGCTCAGGAGGCTTATTTCCCGTTTTATGGAAGGTAACAGAAAAGCCTCAGTGAAGGTAGGTGGGTGAGCTACAGACTGCGCTGGCACCCGCTTTGTTGTGCACCATCTTGCACCCTTTATGAACACAGGAGATGTTCGAAAGCCTGGGTGTCCACACATGAGAGGGTTAGTTCTATTAATTTTTTTTTGTCTTGCTAACAAGTTTGTTGCAATTTCCATACGTTTGTTTAACTAAGGGCTACAATGATCCCGAATATGAAATGGTGAAATTGGAACCTTTGGTTTCTAGTTGTAAAATATGTATAAACTGTAAAAAGCATGGGTCAGGGTAAAATAAAATTTTGTGCTAAGAGCGTGCTCTGGTTCTCTTTGAGAATAGACTTAAGAACAGCTTCGTGGTGGGTAGGTAGGAAAGGAAAATGTTGCTGAAGTTAGCATCTGTCACCTACAGTTTGAACTGAGGTTACGAGTCTTGTGGTGTCATGGGCACAAGAGGCAGCTTTACTGACAAATGCGCTGCAGCAGTGGGGTTACAGACAATATTATATTTAGACTAATTCCCTGTATTCCACCAGAACAGCTGACGGAGCCGTGTCCGTACGGGGCTGGGCACAGCGGGCTCCGCGGCTGCGCCTCATTTCCCACCGAGCGCTCGAACGTCGGTGCCTGCGGCGCTTGTCCAAGCAGGGACCCAGAGAAAGCGCCAAGGGCGGAGCGGCTCACACAGCGAGGCGGTGATGCCCGCGGCCAAGCGGGACGCAAGTTACCCTCTTCCTTAGCGTTTCTGCGGGCGGCGGCCGCGCTCCCG
>NW_009733438.1:0-24605 GCF_000703405.1 Apaloderma vittatum
AAATCCGGCTGAGCCAACCCAATACACTCAGCCACCAGGCTGTGCAGTTGGAGTTGCTCCTTTGGTTGTTCTTCCCATTTATTTGACTGAGAATCAAGTTTTACTGTGCTAAATATGTTTAAAAGCCTGTCAAAAAAGAAGCCTTGCATTTTGCAGGGCTATCTCACCCATCAGGGTGATGTGATGGTGAGGAAGCAGGTGACAAGATGGCAATTTGGGGCAGAGAAGAGGAGGAACGAAGCAAAAATTCAGTGATCAGAGGGCAGAGACTAGGATAAAAGAGGGAAAGAAATTCTGCCAAGAATCACATCTGTATCACATTAGCCATATTTTCAAGTAGATGAGAATATATAATGATAAATTGTTACAGAAATGGGCTCCATGGAAATGCGAGAGCGATGCCCATCTGCTCACCCACCCGAATGCAAGGAGCTGCCCTGGGGACTTTCTTTGTTGAGGAGCTTCAACCCTCTCCCCTTTCCAAATGCCTGACAGAGCTTTAGGGAAGAGGCCCCCTTTAATCCCACCACTCCCGGTGAAGGCAGCCCTGAATAACCCCCAGGAGCAGTCCAGGTAAGCACAAAATTCACTCAAAAAAAAGAAATTCACAGACAAATGTGAACCCCTGAAGCCTTCTTGACTGCCGCTATGATAATCATCCATTATTTTCAGAAAGTTTATAACTGGATAAACTTTTATTTTGGTTACTATGAAAAAACAAGGTCAAATTTCAACATGGTGCTAATGGGCACATGCAATCTGCAAAGTACAAATCCCAGATTAGCTCTGTGAGAGGCAAAACAAAAAAATCCCACCACCCTGAAACCATATTTAAGATACTTTATAGCTAATATTATTCATGAATCGAAGTGCGTTATTTTACCAACGGTCTATAAGATCCTATTAAAATCACAAATAGTCAAACTTCAGGGAACTGTGTGGTTTTACTCACTTCAAAAAAATATACCGTATTGATGAGAAAAAAACCTCTAGCAATATATATGTCACAGTGGCAGGCTGGGCTGATGGCCTGCTTGAGAGTGATTTGTTCAGCAAAAACAACAGGTGCAGCCGGCTTTTTCCAGCCATAATTCTTTCCATTTTCAAGCTAACAGCAGGTTGCCAAGTCAATGTTTGCCTCTGTAGTTTATATTACATAGAAGGAATTTTTTTAAAGTTGCATAATTGTCACATACGTTTAATTTCAGATGAGTGAATAATTCAAAGAACAGTTAATTAAAACCTCAAAAGTGATCTTTAATTGATTTAGGGGGGAAATGCCCATTCCATTTACAGAATAACAGTTAGGATAAAGGATAAATCAATAAGTTTGCATTTATCAATTACTGTTACTCACCAAGCAAAATTTGGGAACTTTGATGAGGAATCTTCAATTCCTTCAGTCCTTAATTACAAGTCATTAACTTTTCATAACCTTCAAGCTTAGTAAAAAGCAACAGCAAGTCTTTGATGGTACCAGGGTCAGCAATGCCCCATGTTAGATGCTTAGATACATTCTGTGTTTTGTGGAAGTTATTTGTGTTTAGCCAGTTAGGTCATTGCTCTACCACAGCAACACATTGATCAACGATGACGCCTCTTCACTTAAATGAACTCTATATACACTCGGAAGTTTTAAAGTAATTTTTAAGATAACGCCTAAGACCACGCTTAAAAAAGGGATAGTGAGCTGTGAAAGATACGTGGAGATGTGCAGCACAGGCATTCACCAACCTCTCACCATCTCAGTTGCAAAAGGGTTTGGGACCCCGGTGGCAGCGGTGCAGGAGACACTGCAAGAACCTGGGGTGCTCAAGGCACAGAGCAGAAGAGATAAAGTTGAAACCCCATCAAAGAGCAGAGCACCAAGACTGAAGTTATAGGAAATCCTTCACCTACACAAACCCATTGACAGCAGGGGCAGCTGTGAAGTGACTTTTTACCTTTGGTCCAGAAGCCGATATAAGTCCCGTCTGTGTTAACCAACAGTCTTATGCATACTCCAGTTGAGTGATTCACAGTTTAAAAAAAACACCCCACAAATATTTTATAAACCATATATAAAATAAAGCTGTACGTAAATTAATTTTTATTTTTCTGAAATCAGATTTTCCATTATTTATGGACTTATCTAAATGCATTGCATAGTAAAGTAATTTCAAAAAGATTTAAAAATGAGACCTTTACTATTAGAGGAAAGACTCCTATTACACAACTTCTCCTAGACCAGGATCAGACACCAGATGACAGAATTTTTTTGTTTGTGGATTTGGCATAATTAGTGCACGAGCTAGGTTAAGCTGATGATGTGATCCGGACTGTTCCAATATCCTTGTTTATGCATAAGTGTGAGGAAAAAAATGCTATTTAGAAGGAAACAGCTACCACCCAGAACTCATAAAATGTGTAGATTTTTTTTAACAGGTTAATATTTTGCTTAAAATGAAACTCAAACATATCAAATTAGCTACAGTTTCTGTTCTACATGGCTTTTTTTCCCCACAGAACCACAAGAATCTCTTTTTTAAAAGAGTAGTTCTCTATAGAATTTATTCAAGAGCTATTCTTATTTTGCCAGCAGCATGAAAGCACAAGTGCTTTGAACCTTTGTATGTTCAGTGGTTAAACTGTGCAAGTTTTACAAATGCCTCATTGAACTATGTAGTATAAGGAGGTTTCAAATAAGACATATCTATACAGGTATATATCTGGCATTAGTAAGAATATGCTAAGTTATGGTTACCATTAAAACTTTACCAAAAAAAGAAGAAAAATAATCAAGAGCAGATGGAGCTTATTTACTTATTTCTCAACTTAAAGGGCAAGCATGACATATATTGTGAAATTCCGTACCTTGGAACTGAGCACAACCACCAGGCGTAGCTGAACAATACTGTGCAAGATCCGAGGTTCATCAGGGCAGGAAGGAGGGTTAGAGTCCCCTCACTCAAAGGGTAACATTTGAACGACAAAACAGTATATACATATATGGTTGCTTTTGTAAGCATGTATTTTACATTACACATACTTCACAGTGTAAATGCTGACTACTGAAAAGGAAAATCTGCTTTTCTCCCTTCTTCAAGCCAGATTCAGACCTTGCATCTGACCTTCAAAGCAAGCCACAAAACATTATATCCTTCTCTCAGTGCTCAGCTTCCCACCAGCCTGGCTGGATTAACTGATTTACCCTGCATCTACATGAGGACTAGATCCAACACAAGGGAAGCTGAAGGACTACTCAGCTAAAGACAAGAGGACCCCTGCTTTCTCCATAGCCCACAGTTTCAATAAATTAGATAAAATGTTAGTTTGTTCCCTAAGCCAACCTTAAACAGTCATTACTTGCTTTACATCATGATTTTAAACTTCTCACTAAGTGCCACAAACCACACAGGCTTTTCTCTGCATGGGAATGTCCTATGAGGAGCAGCTAAGGACTTTGGGCTTGTCTAGTTCAAAGGAGGCTGAGGAGTGACTTCATTGTTTTCTACAGCTTCCTGCAGAGGGGACATGGAGAGGGACGTGCTGAGCTCTTCTTCCTAGTATCCAGTGATGGGACACACGGGACCAGTTAAGGTTTAGACACTAGGAAATATTCACTGAGAGGGTGGTCAAACACTGGAATAGGCTTTCTAGAGGGGTGGACAATGCCCCAAGTCTGTCTCTAAGAGGCATTGGGACAATGCCCTTCACAACATGCTTTAACATTTCGTCAGCCCTGAATTGGTCAGGCAGTTGGACTGGATGATCATTGTAGGTCCCTTCCACCTGAAAATATTCTATTCTATTCTATTCTATTCTATTCTATTCTATTCTATTCTATTCTATTCTATTCTATTCTATTCGATTCGATTCGATTCGATTCGATTCGATTCGATTCGATTCTATTCTAGTCCATTCCATTCCATTCCATTCCATTCCAGACTCACTGAGGTATCCTACGTAGACACCAGTCTTTCTCCAGACTGTTAAACTCTGCAGTAGAATGACAATCATCAAGACTACAGGGAAGACATAGGATAAAGGTAACATAAAAATGTTATTACTGTATTGATTCACTCTTATTTATTCTTATACAACACACACTAATATACGGAATTTGGATGTAGCTTGTGGCATTATACCTAGAACTTTGCACGAAACCTATGTGCCTGTGGGATTTTTATTCTGTTCTTCAGCTGTCTGTCTATTATTTGATGACATAAGTGAACTGCTGGATCTTTGCCTGAAATGCGTATTTACCAGTCACCTCAATAAAATACACAATGCTGTAATTGTGAGTAAATTTGTGAACAAGATCGAGTAATTCAGGGTATGGAGCCAAAATATATGTTTTCCTCTGACATGAGGCACCTTCAAAATTCTTCAGATTTTTTTACCTCCCCTGCAAAAAGACTTCATAACAAGTTCGGGACAGACAGAAAGGCAAGAAGCTCCTGCCACATGTTTGCAGACCGCTTTCTGTGCCATCAGGGCAGCAACTAACCAGCAACATCCGATGTGCCCAACCACTCCTCGTTGTTTCATGCGCACCCTTTCCTTTTTTACCAGATCACTGAGAATAATATCGACAATAAAAACACTCCACAAGTTTAGCATCACAACTTTTGGCAAGAACATTGCCACTGCTCCATAATGAACTGCCATAGAGGCCATGCTGACAAACCAGAGCTAGACTCAGCTCCTAAAAGCTGTCCCCAGGATTACGTTTCCCCACTCAACAGCTGTCTTCAATCACAAAGTCCACACTTCCTTTTGTGGCATTATTAATCTTATGAAAAATAGTAATTTTCCTAGTAGTCTGACATATTCCACGTGGCCACTCAGCAACATCTTACATAAATGGTCATTTAAACTCTTTTTCACAATAAATGCCATATGGCAAGGTTGGAGTAACAGGTGATGTTCAGTTTGAGCCAAACTAGTGTGACTTTGACTCCAGTGCTCTGACAAAAGCAGGACCAAACGCCTGCTCTCAGCAAATCATTCCCACCAACTACATTGCTCACACAGGGGTCTGGCCTGTGGTGCTGCGGTAGAGGATGGATGAGTCTCAAACACACTGTCACTACTAAAAACGTGTATCCACATATATCCAAGTAGGGGCCGGTCAACTTCCAGAACAGGCCAGAATTTTCAAGCAAATGAAAGTCTGAGCGGGTACAGCCAGAAGAGCAAGCTAAATTTTTTGAGCTGTTCCAAACGAAAGGAGAAGACTGTCATGGAAAGGAGAGGAATGACTCCCTAGGACAGCACTTATTTTATTAGCATGGACTCCAAACCTGCAGCCTGATCACAAGCACTGATTATTTTGAGGTGGCTTGCTTGATACCTATAATTTCTAGATATTACCATATTTGTTATATTCCAGAAATTCCAGGAGTCAGAATGAAGTTCATGTATTATACAAAAATAAGAGGAAAAGGATTTTCATACAAATACAATTCAATGCTCTTTGTGTATTAACCCACTTAAAGAAAGACTTCAGAGCCTGAAGCTTCCTAAAAGATCATACTAGATAAAATTGGATTTTTTTTTCCTACAGCAGACAGGCAGAACAGAAAGGAGACTAAGAAAACAGAAGTAGTGTGAAACATTTCAAATCATGAAGAAAACATGAAGTGCAAGTTAGATGCAAATGTTAGAACTCCAGGAGGCTGTCAAGGGGCACCAATTAATCTACTTTTCCTCATGGGTAAATAATGAAAAAGTAAAATTTCCAGAGATAGGAAAGCAAGTGTATCATTGTATATATGAAAGGAAATTGGGCATAACAAGCACTGAGCTTTCATTTGATGCAATCAGTTTAAATTGGTGGTCTGCCACATCTCCTGAACACTCAAAAAGTTTCTTCTAAAAATCAGGACATCACCTGCAATTTCTTACCTATCCCTGTGAAGTGCACAGAAATCTAAGATAATGACAAAGAAGCCATAAATCAGCTAAAGGTCTCTGCATGGTTTATTATCTTCTTCAGAAATTTCACACAATGTTCTGTTTATTAACAAAAATTGCAGCTCAGGTTTAGTCCAAGATGAAACCAAATTCTCACCTAATAGCTCAGTCACAACCCCAAAGTCAAATAAAGGCTTTCTTTCCATCCTCCACAGCCTTTAAAGTGACTTATCCCGTGTATATGCTAAGTTGTCTCATGCTTATGACCATGACACACTGCCTAGGATACCCTCCTCAACAATGGTTCAGGCACGCGCTGTACATTGCGTTTGCATCACATGACTAAGAGGTTGGGATACCTCCTCGCTTTGTTTGTCTGTTTTTTAAGAAAGGTACAAGTCAGGACACCATCAGTTTGCAAAATATTGACATTTTCTGAACTAACTGAACAGGAACTGAAACACAATCAAGAAAACTGACGGAGGTGTTCTCCTGCCTGCAGAGTTACAGACTTACAAAGGTGCCATGAAAACAGTTAAGGAAAAGCTACAGTCCTGCATGAGGTGTTGATACAGTCTCAGCTCTTCTTCAGATGGCTCCTAGCATGAACCGGGGCTTCTCGGGCTCCTCATTTATATAATTAGAAGATCTTGAGCACAATCTGATCCAAAGCCCATAACAGAACCTTCTAACTAACTCCCACTAGGGTTGACTCAGGTCAGTCTTCAAATACTTCAGCTGAAAATCAGCTTAAATCACAAGTGAAAAATACCTCATGTTTTGTCTACTGAAAAGACTGGTTTCTAATTTTCAGGACTCTCTAATCTGATTAAGAGTAGACTGTTGTAAAATGACACTAGGAATCCAAAATACAAATCCTAGAAAATAATTTTCGGAACAATTGAAATGAAAACATTAATTAGCAAAGCAAAAAAACAACTTACAGCCTCCTTATTGCCCCCTTCCTTATCCTTCTTGGAAACCAGCAGCTCTTACCATTAATGCTGTTCCTGCTGAGTTATTTCCAGAAGTCACAACTTGGGAATGAAATCTGCTTATATTACCCACGCTCAAATATTACAATAGCACAGGTACCTCACAAAGCGGTTTGTCTGTTTCTGTGGTTTATTTAGCAGATAACAAACACTTTCTACATACCGCTATAGGATCAAACAGATGATAAGGAGCCCAGTTTGGCACCGATTAGTTAAAAAAGACAGGGCAAAACAGCAAAGGGTCATAGAACCATTGATTCAAGTCTTCTTCAAGCACATGCAACTGATCATACAGTACCCAAATCACAAAGGAATCAAGGAAATAAAATATCACTTGATGTCCAGTGTGATGTGGTGGAACATGTTATTGCAGATACTGAGCCCCTTCTTATTTTAAGAGCAATGCCTATTTGAAGACCAAGATAAACAATGAGCTCTTTCAGTTGTGGGCACCACAGCCAGGCTCCTTCCAGCCTCATTTTACTTCCTTTTCCTCTGTTTCCCTTGACAGAGACTGGAGAGAATCACAGACACCCACAGATCATACCCAATACCCTGCAGATCCTTAGAGATTTGGTTAATTAACCCTTTCCTTACGCCACTAGCCTAAGTCTCATGCACTCTGTCACAGACACTCAGGGTAGATTTGAAAGGTTGCTTAACACTCAATTCCCAGTGACCTCAAAGGAATCTGCAAATACTTATTGTTTCTGACAGGTCATGTATTTAGATTGATAAACACAGCCCTGTCAGATGAAAAAAGGAGTTTCTATTTTCATCTCAGTTAAAAAGAATGAAAAGCATTCAGCATTTCTTGTTGCCAAGTTTGGGCACTTTCATTTTAAATTTAGGCTGAAACATTCATTAAAGTGATCTGTGTCTCCTTATCTTTTCCACTCAGACAGCTCTTTTAGTATCTGTCTTTAGATCTTTACCTCTTTAACAATTGTTATTATTCAAACTAATTTTGTATTCAGTATCTCCTCTCCATTAGGTAACTTGCTGAGTCTTGTTTTGTCTTACCTGTATAAGTGACAATTTTTCAAATACAAGCAATGTCTTTATATAATATTTTGCCGAAGACATGACATGTTAAAAATGCTTAAGATGAAAAATAAAGAATATTTAACTGCATGGGACAATCTGAAATAAACAAAATAAATTTTGTTCTTACACAAAATATCTCTTTATTGCAATGTTTCGGACAGGTGATTTTTGCTGGTTTGGTTTCAGTTTTTAACAACGTGAAACAATTTGCTTTAAACAGAGAAGGTTGCAGATATGCTTAGCTCAAGTAATTGCCAGAATCAGAGTGGCAATCACAGTGTGAGTGCTCCATTAAGCATGTGCACAATGGGACAAATTCAGCTACAAACTTATGATTAAAAAAAATAAACCAAACAACTAATTCAGATATGATGACTAAATTTAGTAAGAGGGTGAGTAGCACTGCAGAATCCATCCCACTGCACTGACACTACCCCAAACCCATGTGATGTTCTGCAGTCATCTGCAGTCACAGTACGGTGTCCCAAAGTGATCTCAGAGGTACAGGAAAATAAAAAGTTTCGCAGTAATGTCCTTCTCTCTATCAGGACGTTAATGGAGTGTGAACTATATCAAATGAGCACACGGAAGAACATTTGCTGCAAATTTTACTCAACAGCAGTTCAAGCTATCATACATCAGGAAATGAAAATAAGAGGTGAAGAGTACATATTTTATTATTTCAACAGCCTACCACACTAATGGAATAAAACCCTTTTCTCATAAAAAGACATTAGTCTATGCTGACCATACACTTTCTCTCTTCCCAGGAATGAACTGACACACAGTTGATTCTACTTCAGTACCTACAAAATGAATTGTTAGATGAAAACAACTAATATTCTTCTACTGTATTTCCCAGGCTTGTTTTACAGCTTCTATTTTATGACTCACAGGTTAAAACTAAGTTCCTATAGTATGTGAGAAATTTTTGTTCTATGACCTTGAATACTACAGAAGTTATTAGCTATTTTTTTGTCAAACTTCATAACATCTGCAGCTACAATATATGGCTATCTTTCAGGAATACATATTGATGCTACTGAGCTGCTCATCATATCAGTTTTAAGGCAGCAAATACTCTTCAGAAAAAAAAATAAAGGGAGTAATAAGAAACGGGTGTTCAGATTTATCAGCTCACAATACAGCATGTGTTACGTGTGTGGGCTTTAGGGTAAGATCTTTGGGCTTTCACTTACAACATCTTAAGTTTGTTGTTCAAAAGGCTGATAGAAATATTTCTGGATTACATGCAGTTGCTGAAATTTTTAAGTAAAATTCTTACAGCTGTATAAATATCATGAAAGTATATATATGTTACTCATATACATTTATTTTTCCTCATGCGGACTTTCAGACCACCAGAGGACTCTGAGTTTCTACAACTCTATAGTCAGACCAACAGCATTTCACGCAGGGATGAGAATTCAAGTTTAAGGATCCTCATACCAATCCGGGCCACGTATATGCTTCTTGTTCCTTCTTTCTCAACAAATATAAAAAAGGTTGTGCGTAGACATACTATGTAAAGGTTAGATTAGGGACAACCACTGTGGGAGAGCCCTACTGTTTGCATCAAAGTCTTAGACAAAGTAATAGACATAGTGTCCTTATCAACTTTCCCTTTTTCCAAATCCCCGCTTGATTTCTTTCCCACAAGGACTAAAATCATAGAATCACAGAATGATTTGAGTAAAAACGAACCTCAAGATCATCTAGTTCCAACCCTCCTGCCATGGCAGGGACATCTCCCACTAGATCAGGTTGCTCAAGGCTCCATCCAACCCGGCCTTGAACACTTCCACAACCTCCCTGGGGAACCTGTGCCAGTGCCTCACCACCCTCAGGGTAAAGAACTTCCTTACACCTAGTCTAAACGTCTCCTCTTCCAGCTTCCACCCATTACCCCTCATCCTATCACTGAAGTCCCTCTCCAGCCTTCTTGCAGGCCCCCTCAGGTACTGGAAAGCTGCTGTAAGGAGTTCCCAGATCCTTCTCTTTTCCAGGCTGAACAAGCCTGACTCTATCAGCCTGTCCTCATAGCATAGGTGTTCCAAATATATGTATACCCTGTATATTTCTAAATATTTGAATCTTGTATTTTCTACTGCCCCCTTCCTGCCCCTTCCTGCTCCCTTTGATCCCATTCCCCTTTGCACAGCTCATTCTCACTTCCCTGGCAAGCCCAGGTCCTCCCCCACATACAGTAGCTGCTGTTCAACACAGCACTGAAGAAAATGCCTGTCCCCATTTTACTTGTTAAAGAGAGGAATTACATAAAACCACGTAAGTTAGCTAAAACAAAACCTAAGAGAGCAATAAAAAACCCTAAAATAATTGCATGTGTCAGGACACTCTACGAAGCCACCATATAAGAAAGGCACAGTTAAAAGCATAGCATGAGAGTAAAAAAAACCCAAACCCAAACAACAAAAGCAGTCTAATAGGTCTCCCCAGTCCTCCATCTATAAAAGACAGTATCAGGAAGAGAGCAAAGGCAGATATCAGACATGAAAAATATTCTTCTCAAGATAGATCATGTCCAAAAAGGAGAACAACTCAGAAGCAGGAAAGGAACAGATTATATATCAGCAGTCCAATATAGGGAGTAAATAAAGCAAAGTCACTATACTTAGAAAGTATTACAAAATGAAAATGAGGAAACAACAGAAAGCCTCACTCTATAATAAAATTATTCCAAGTATTAAAAGCTATGGCATCAAAAAAACCCAAAAATACAAAGCAGAAAAATCCTAAACTATTTAGATTTTAAAAAACATTAATAAAAATAATTTGCAGTCTGTTTCACAAACAACAAAGCAATATTAAGATACAAAACCCACCAACTAAAATATGATGCACTGAATGAAGGAGCAAATATTGAAAGCAAGCATTTAGTAACCTCTCCTAATCAGGCTTTAAGAGCTCTAGCATTTTGTGAAATGTTTGAAATATGCACTGACCTACTTAGGATGTTCACAACCAACATGGAAAAAAAACACCAAAAAAACAAACCCTGAAGTCTAGGAGTTGCTCAGGAAAGTCTGTGATTTCCCCTCTGTGATAACTTTGAAAAGTACCTCTTTTCCTGCAACTGCTATCTCACGGCAACGCTGCTAATAAAGATTTACGTTCCAAATTAATCTTCAATATCCTGTTTCTGCCAAAAATGTAATCGCCTTCAAGCTACAGAGTGCTGCACTGCTAAAAGCTTCAACCAGCATTAGGCAGCATGGGCCATGCATCTGTCTGTCCAGGCACCTCTTCCTGGGGACATCCAAGTGTCAGCTCGTAGGGCAAAGCAAGTACCTCCAAAATCTAAAGGAAGTCCACGTACCTCCAAAGGCTAGGTCACCTTGGCCTAAGTTACCAGCTAGGCAAGCAGCCAACGCCCAAATTCAGCATGTGGGCTCCGCGGTCTCACCTCGTGCTGTCCTTCTGTGCCTTTCTGCGGTGACCCCCCGCTCTGTCCTCGCAAGAAGCCGCTCGTGGGTAGCGACGAGTCCGTCAGACCTGGAGCTCTGACCAGCCCCCGACCAGCGTAACGCAGGAACGGTGGCACACGCAGACAGCTCACAAAAGCAGCAAAGTCAATTTTGAGCTCTACTGATTTCTATATTTTGCCTTTAGGTCAGGCCTGTGTCTCTAAAAATAAGTTTCTAACCTCTACCAGGTGAAGGTTTCAAACAGCAGCACTTGAAAAGAACAGTCACTGAGCTTATGTTACCTAAACTCCTGACGGAAATGAACCCAAAGCCTTTCCAGCAACGTCAGAGAGGAGGTTTAGAGCACAACTGAAAGAAGAAATAGCCTGATGTCCTGTGGGACTGAAACCCACTGGAGATTCTGAAATTAGATAGGTAATATAGAGAAATAACTACACCTTACCACCTTAGGAGGGCTTGTTAGCTCAGTCGGTTAGAGCGTGGTGCTGATAACACCAAGGTCATGGGTTCGATCCCCGTTCGGTCCCCATGTGTTGCCTGATCTAGTTGAGAGGCGTCCCTGCCCATGACAGGGAGGTTGGATTAAATGACCTCTAAGGTCCCTTCCAGCCTAGGCCATTCTATGATTCTATGATTCTGCAGTCAGAATAGACACTGAAAGACTTATACTCAGTCCTGCAAAAATATTTGGTCTTGCAAAAGTAAATAATACTTTCAAGCTGATGAAAACTACTACATTTCTAACAAGAAAGTAAACATTCCTGCAATCTTCCTAAGCAGATGACAATGAAACAGTGGATTAAAATGTACCTAAGTTACCTACTATGTGTTTTTTTTCCCGGGAAAACACAACCACAGGAGTTCATCTCCATGGCTTCAGCAGAAGGGGATGGGAGCTGGCTCAACTGAACTGTCTACAGATGCAGGGGCTGCTGCCCTGCCAAGGGTGCACAATCAAAACACAGGGGAGGATGGTCATCCCTCAAAATGCCGGCATAGGGCAGGAGCGGTGGATGGAAACACATTATAGTACTAGCTTGTTAGCAGGATAAGAATCCAGCATTTTGATTATCCACAGTGCAAAACCAACCTGTGGTCTAGCTAATTCAAGGACCATTTCTCATTTGACTCACTACATATCACGCACTTGTCTGAAACGCTGACAGCTGTCCACGGGGCAAAGCCTGAAGCAAGTAAGGCCAACTAGTAGCAGGTGCTGGCAGCCAAAACATCTCATCAAAAAATGTGCACAAACCACAGTTTATCCTCTCCAAATGTATTTTAAGCAGTAGTTTTTAAATTATGGACTTCCTTTACTGTAACCCCATTAAAATCTGAGATACAGGTTTCATCCACATGGCTACATAATGCCTACATATATGTGATAGCACATAGAGATCAATAGCAGCAAGGCAATACAATACTTAATACCTCTCCATTTATTTTTGACACTAGACTAAAGATACCAAAATCTTAAACAGTCACCAAATATTTTTTTATTATTAGCTCCAAAAGGTGGGACTTTCACTCACTCCATGTCTGCACTCCCAGCTTAATGCCCTTACACAGCACTTGTGGAGTAGGGTTTGGCTTATTCTCAGTGCTAGAAAAATGAAGGTGAGGGTCAAGCACAGGAAGAAGGGAAATCCTCATGTCAGCTGCCTCCCATTTCCTAAGGGGCTCTTCTTGCCTTTATGGAGCCACATGTGGCCTGGCACTGAAGGAACACTGGGAAGAGCTCCTGCAAAGGGGTGGCAGGAGACTGCCAGCCCCGTGAGCTCCTAGGAGGGATGCCTGAGAAAGCCCAGCACATCAAGTCAAGGACACTTTTATTGTAACGTAATTGAACTCCCTGGGCTGTGGTATGGGCTGCTTCTGTATATATGGCACAGAACGCAGTAAAGAGGAACGTTAATTAATTGTTTGGAACAAGAGGGCTTGTGCTGCCAGACACCACAGGCTTTAAAGCTTACCTACAACAATCCTGTAAATCTCAAGAGCAAGTTTCATGCAGACATTTCCTCCCTTCAACCTGAAATCAGCTTTAGGGTTTAATAACAAAGTGTGTTTTCACAGGATAGTGTGAAGTTCCAGTCAAGACTGGGATGGTTTTATGTTGGACATGCTTTGAATGCTGAAGATTGACTATTTGCCCAGGAGGCATTATCCTTTGCATTAAACTGTAAATTTTGGGAAAATGAACAGGAGCAAGGGACTGTTGAGATCTTACAGAAGGTCAGTAGTGATGCCAAAAGCAGATCTTGTGTCTTTAACCCCTGACCAAAACTTGATCCAATAAAAACACTGACTGTTTAAATATGTGAGCATTATGAGTACCTCATAACTGCAAATATTTTTGCACACATTCAGAGAGTTTTCATTTAATATGCCTTTCAAAGGTTAAATAAGTAAGATGTCACATTGGGCATAAAAATAAAAAAATTATGTATGTATAAATGTTTTTCAGCTGCTATAAAAATGTTCTTCCCTGTCTCTACCTAATATTCCTACAATTTTTGTCCCCTTTCAAAATCCAGGTAGCAAAACAAGTATAAATTTGTGTTATAACAAGCCTGATCTTGTGCAACACAAAGCTTCACAGTATAAACTAAAACTGACCAGTGAAACTCCTAAGTTGATTGTGAAAATGAAAGCACTAGGGAAACAAAAAAATCCCACATACCTTTTTTATTTATGCCCAAATATTTAGCTTTCTTAATTTTAAGCAAACCTTAATTGAGTAGACTTAAGCACAGTATCAATAAAATAAAGTAGCTACCATAGGCTGAGGTACTTCACTTGATAGCAACTCTCCAGCTCCTTATTCAGATATAATTAGATCATCTGCATTTTAGCAAATGGTTTTGAGCCTCTAAGCAAAGAAGATTAAAATGTCTATACAGAAATATTATGATACATTTTACTGAATTCAAACCTGTTTCTCCTTTCAGTTACACAGCCAACACAGCACACTTGGGCAGTCATCACCTGCCTCCCATTGCATGAACGAAATTTTTGAATCTATGACAGATGATGGAGCAAGGGAGAATCCCTGAAAAAAAGACAGTGACCAGGACTAAACAGCTGCTGTCAGAATAAATAATCCTGCTTGAAGTGCATGTCATGCCTGCAGAGGTCAAGGCGGAGGGTTAGGCCGGAGGACAGCCCAAACCCCTGTTCCTGGGTCCACCACCGATGCCTCTGCATCAGCTCTGGCTCTTCACGTTACAGGGTTTCTCCTCTGGAAAAGGAGCACACAGCCATTTCTCAAATATCTATGAAAGCAAGCAAGGATTTGGATTGTTTCACAATTAGCAGCTCTTTGAGGCCATTCTGAGATTTGGAATGTGAAAAATAAGCCTTATGGCCTAAACGCTGCAACTCAAGCTGCCAAACTCATGCAAGCATGTATATATACACCTTGTGCTATTTATCACATTCGCTGCCATGCACGTATACATTTATAAAATACGCTTTGTACACACACGCGTGCAGACCATGTCAAAAACAACTCAGTCTTCACCTAACTTATTTATAGCCACACGTCAAACTGAATTACTCACGTAACATAATGTTTAAAAAATGTAAGTGCATGTCTTTCCTATGAAGGATATTTTAAAACAATTCTTTTGTCTTAGTCACTCTTCTCTACATTCAATCAGCAAACATTTTTCTGTGTAACTGGAACATTCTGTAACGCCAATTTAAATATATTTCTTGTTGACTTGGATGAAAAATATAAAACACTGAAAAAAGCCAAATGATATACAGTAACTGCTGAGATTTTACATCAGGAAGGAAATAAAAATAAGGAAAAATAGCATAATTGTTAGGTCACAGTTGCCAATAATTCACAGACATTAACAGTTCAAAATAGAATAACATTTGGTGGAAACGTGTTTTATGGGGTCCATAGTGACCCATGAAAATTCTTATTTTTACCATATTTCAAAGACTTTCAAAACTTGCTTTCCAAATAAAATTTCACAACTCTCAGCAGAACCCACACTGTCTTCAAGCGTTTCTGACAGAATATTTATTAACCATGATAACATTCATAATACACAGAAGTGTACTATTTTTAACTCTCAGCATTCCATTGCATTTAGTGTGGCTTTCTCCAGTGATTCTGTTTTCTAGTTTTATTTCTTTTTTTCTTGTCCTAACACCATGAAGTGCCTACTGTCATTAAATGTTAAATCGAGTGCTTATGTATGTTTATTATGAATGACATCCCAGATATTTGTTTGCCTTCTTGCTGGTCTTTTCTTAAGTGGACACTTTACAGGCAAGTAAGTAAACATGACATGCCAATTCAGCAAGTTTTCCAGTCATTTTCATTCTTTTAAAACAACAACAACAAAATCCTCTACCTAAACCACATTCTTTTTTTTGTAGCAGGTTCTTGTTGCTTGAAATGTGGTGAATTAGATACCACAACTGCAAGTCGGCTATAACATTAAAGAGATAACAGGGAATAGCTTTGTCACTAGTGGTACTTCTTTTGTTAGAACACTGAATGAAGAAATTAATTCAGATTAAGCTTTCAAGAAAGAAGAGAGATTGGTATTGCAACACCCAGATTCTGCCTCAGCATAAGGGACACCAGTCAGAAACAAGGAAAAAAAAAACACGTGCAAAGGCAGTAATAAGAGTATATTTGTGGAACAACTGTGTTTCCTCTTTGACCTGGTCCAGGAGGGCAGACAGGAGAGGACTTAAGCAGAGAGATACAAATTTCTCTCAGTATTGTAGTGGCATTGCGATACTATTTATTTCTTTTAAAAATAATTCTCATTTTTATTTTAAGCCACTGGCAGGGAAGAACTGCTGAAACAAGAACTTTTAAACACTGCTGCTGACAGCAGCTCTGTCCTAGAAGAATTTGGTGGCACCTTTAGCTCTCCAGATAAGTTCACATTTTCATTTGTCTTACCAAGGCCATCTTAACACCATTCAGTTTTGCAGGTAAACCTGTCATCAAGGGAAGGTATATCGCTCTGGATCTAATAATCCAGGAAATCTCCCTTCCATCCTATGGCACTTGTCCAGCAGCACCCAAGTACCAGAATTGCAACAGCTACTAATGTAAATTTCACATTATTTAATTTATTGTTCAAATGGAAAAACTGAGATAAAATCTCAGAATCCCTGTCAGTGTATCTTTATAAAATATACACAGTAAATATATCACAGTCTCACTGATTTCTGGATCATTTATTCTGCAAATATGAATGAGCACAGTTTCTAGTATTGACTCCTTTTTTCCCTGTCAAATGTTAAAATTGAAACATGACAACATTACGCCATTCTATGATTATTTAAATCTTATCAGCACTGAAATTTGTATAGCAACATACAGCTGTGCATCATTTATGAGTTTATATGTATATTCTCCCAGCAAACGTGCAAGTTTAATGTTAACCGGAATCACAGAATCATAGAATGTCAGGGGTTGGAAGGGACCTCTAGAGATCATCTAGTCCAGCCCCCCTGCCAGAGCAGGATCACCTAGAGTGGGCCACAAAGGAACCCGTCCAGGCAGGACTCCACAGCCTCCCTGGGCAGCCTGTGCCAGTGCTCTGTCACGCTCACAGTGAAAAAGTTTTTCCTCATGTTGAAGTGGAACTTCCTATGTTCTAGCTTGTACCCATTGTTCCTTGTTCTATTGCTGTGCACCACTGAAAAGAGATTGACATCCACCGCTCAGATATTTATATACTTTAATAAGGTCCCCTCTCAGCCATCTCCTTTCAAGGCTAAACAGCCTCGGTTCTCTCAATCTCTCTTCATAGAAGAGATGTTCAAGTCCCTTGATCATCCTCGTAGCTCTCCGTTGGACTCTCTAATTTAATTTTCATAAAACAGAACCAAAACAAATTAAGGCTCAAAAATAAAACAGCCTTTTACAAGCATTTCTGTTACTAGTTCACAGGATCTGCAAAATTAAAATTGACCCTTTTTCACTTATCTTGCATAGGGCGAGGTTCAGCACTAGTATTTAAATACAGTACTAGGAAGGAGAGAGGGATTGAACCTGTCAACGACACCAATGCCACCTTTCATTTCACAATCTAAAAACAGAAACATCAAGAAATAATTAAAATTCACCCACTTGTATGTTACAATAATCAGCACTGGAAGGAACCAGGAGATTGTTTCTCTAGGAAGTAACATTTTCACCAATAAAAGACTCAAGCAACCTGCTTGCTTATAATAAAATCAGTCCCTCTCCAGCTTCTGTGAAGCAGCATTGCCAGAAATTCGCTCATTTATGGGTCCATGAAAAAGGATTCAAGAGCAACCTACCAGATCTTGCCCCTAAGCACGAAGCTGTGTATTTTTTAAGCCACCGCACCATCCCCCTTTTGCTAAGTTAATTCAGAAGAGTTGCTTCACTTTCTGTTCAGTCACCGTCACATTTCAGAGAGGCACCTCTGGTGGGCAAGAGGGTATGGCTATGACATGCTCCACATAGAATCACAGAATGGCCTAGGCTGGAAGGGACCTTAGAGATCATCTAGTCCCACCTCCCTGTCATGGGCAGGGATGCCTCTCAACTGCCTCTCAACATGTCCAAGTGGAGGAAATATCTTTAAACTAGTAATCTAATATATATGTTTCTACACAACAATGATACACTCCCAGATGAACACATTGAGTTCTTACAAAAAAAAAAAAAAGAAGAAAAAAAAAGAGTGCAACCCCCCCCCACCCAACCACATTGCAACAAAAGGGGATTTTGCTCTTTGTAGTGCCCATTTTGAGAATTTCTCCGTGGTAACTTGCTCTTCCTCACTTGGTCAATATGATACATCATGTTTCAATTCAGCAGATGTTTCCTCTTATTCTTTTCTCTAAGACTCATTATTTGTTCTGCATTAATGTGTACTGCATCACATCTGCCATCTGTTAACCTAGGCACATAAACTAGGAAAACCCTTTTATATTCACCCGCAACGTCCCTCAGAACTTACTGCTTCTCCTAGCCAAGCCCATCCACCTTTTAGGGATAAATCCAGGAGCTGCTGTCCAAGCTGGGGAGGACCCATCCACTAAAGCAGTCGAACATGCTCACACCAGCCCCAAGGACAACTCGTCATTACTAAGGACCCCAAGTCTTCCCACTAAGGAAAGCGTTGTTTTCATGCTTACCTTCATTATTTCTCAGTCAAAATGAAATGAAGAAGCACAGCTGTGAGAAACACTCATATGTCAGAACCACCAATACAATAAGAATATAAATAGCATTAATGTCTAGATGGATAGTGCATGTGAATGTTCCTAGCTTATTTTAAAACTCTCTCACATTGTGGCTTGTCTGGATTCTAAGTTTCATGAAGCAAGGAATAGACTTGTACTCTGATAATTATTAAATGTAAAATACAGAAGCAGTCATGGCAGCTGAGAATGGCACAGAAAGACTCTTCCCTTGATTTCTGAGTACCTTAATCACTTAAATCCTAAAGCACTTCATTTAGAGGAGGTGGGTTGGAATTCTCTCAGGAAAAGAAAAGCATTTCACCAAATTCTCATTTCCAGCATAAGCACTTTAAACAGTGTGTTCATGAAGCGACATTTAAGATAAAACAGCCTCCTCCACATTATTCCTATTTGACAGCAAAACCTCCAAATGCCAGAGGACCATCTCATCATCACCTAGCCTCATTTCTGGCTCCCCCAAAAGGCTTCCATGCATTTCAACAGCTGCATCTCCCCTCTGCACCCAGAACATCAGAAGACCAGTTTTGGGGGTCTCTTGTTGAGATAATTCTTCTTTCTGGACTTTCAGGGAGGTAGGGGCAGGTGGCAATACTCACGACACCTACATGTTATGTTTGTTCCAAGCATCAGCTATGAAGACAATCACACTGATGGAGGATCTTCCAGACACCTGGTACTCATCTTCCAACTCATCAATGAGCTTCCACGGCAGCTCTTTAGCTTCTGAGGTCTAAGTGAGTGCAGGGGATCCTGTAAGGCTTTGAGCAACAGCCTTAGGAAGGACAGCCCTACAACTACCAACCACTTCTTGCCAGATATGCAAAGGGTTTCTGGTCGTTGTGTGGCACTGAATATCAGCACCCTCCATAGCTTCATGAAGTAAAATGTAACAAGAAAAAGATAGCTACCTCCTGTTACTATAATTAGAGCCACTTAATGCTTCTCCCAAGAGGATCCAGCACCAGTGAGCAGCCTGTGAGTTCACTGCTAAGCAGTGAAAGGCAGCAGCTTTCCTGCCATCCTGCTGGTGGCACCAGGAGCACCAACAGGATGGAAACTGTGATTTTCAAGTGAACCTGGGAGCTCTCATCACTCACAGCTCCTCAGTAACAAAACTCCATGTTTAGCCCAGAACCACAACTGCGTATCACTTGGTAATGGGGAGAAAACTCCCAAGAAGGGTTTCTCCACAGCAAGTCCAAGCAGTAGGTCAACAATCCCCATTGATCCTGTAAAAATATTATGTTTGGGCTTGCTGCATTTTGCTGAGTAAAAAGAAACAGTATGCAATTACATCAGAAGGTAAGGGCTCAATGCAAATTCCAAATGTTTACCTTGCTACTCTTCATGAGACTCTGTTAAGTACATGATTAAGCAGAATGAAAGGCCAGTAAAAAGAAATGGTACTGAATAAATCTCAGTATAGAAGAGTATTGACAATAAATCCAGAACTGGCGTAAGTGGTGAAATATATCTATTCATGGGAGACACAAGCTTTATATCCTAAGCAATCAGGTATAAAAAACCAGCATAAAGACATGTAACAGAGAGATATGACAATCTGTAGAAGCTTCTGTCGCACTTTGTCTCTTTCCAAATAGAACCGGGAGAAAAGTCTGCATCTGTCTATCAACCTTCTGGAATAATCTATTAAGCAATGAGATGAAGACAAGCACCCATATTTCTTTTCTTTCTATTCACTGAATGCTCCACTTTAATTGAAGATCTCATGGATAAAATAGAAGTTGAAAGTTTGTCATTGAAATTAAACCACATTTCAGCTATAGGCCACAAAGAATGAATGATTAAAATAGTACTTAATTTCAAGCCATGCTACAAACCTCTTCACTTTATCAAAAAATGAGCATACGGTAGAAGTTGCTTTTCATTAAGTAATATTATATGCAATTTTCTAAAAATTGAGTCTCTGGAGAAGTTAAACTTTAGCTCCTTATTGCTCCACTGAATGAAAATTAAACCTGCAATTTTACCCAGGTATGTGAATTTGTGTATCTGCAGCTTTGCACCATTCAGGTAAAAGTAATCATCAAAAAAGAAATAAATATGCTACATGTTTGTCTTAAGAGAGAAGCCACTCAATTGTCCCCAGCTGCCAGCCACATGCCCCCATGCTGCCCGCCTCCCCTGCACGGCTCAGGGGACACACACCACACATGGTTAGTGTCTGTGTTCAAAGTGATCTTGAAGGGAGGAAGAAAAAAGGATGAGAGCAGGATGGCCTCTCTTGACATCCAAGAATATTTGCTTAGAGCTGTCTAGTGCAAAACAGCACCAACAGGTTCTTTATCAAAGATGCACAACCAGTTTTAACATACCTACTCACCCAAGGTTTTATCTCAGCAGACATCTTTCTGGCACATAACCTTTGCGCCTCTCTTTCCTAGTCTTGCCAAAAGCAATCCCCCACTGAGCAATTACACCTACAGACATATGTGATTTACGTTGGAGGTGCAACATCTGAGTAGAAAATGAAACATTTATAGACTACTTCTGAAAAACTTCAGATAGAAGTAGAAAAACCCCTACATCTCAGCACAGCAAACAACCACCAAAACCTGTTCCAAGAATTAGAACAAAACCTTTTTATTTACACATAGTTCAAATACAGTTTACAACTCAAAAGAGATAAACGACCTAGTAGTACAAAGAACTTTGAGGGAAGCTTTGCAGAAGCTGGAAGTGTTTGTTGACTTAGAAGTACAGAGAAAATTACTTCTATATTACCTACAGTCTGCACTTCATCCATGGAGCACAGGCTTCACAGAGGCTCTTTACTCCATCATCCAAAATGCAGAAACACAAATGAAGTTCTTCAGAGGTCCTTGTAGGACATGAAATATATTATTTAAATGGTTAAAAACTTTCAAAATAAACAAGAGATAGACAGAAGTATTTCAGGGGGAAAAAAGGTGCCTTTGGGGCACAAAATAAATGAAGGCATAGCAGTTGGCAGGTGTACATAAGAGATAGAGCAAGATCCAAGTACAAGCTATGATGGAGAAGTCAACACAGATTCATTAGGAGATTTTTCCAGATATTTCAAAGATGAGAACAGACTGTCTTCTAGTTTGGAAGCTCTTCAATACATGACCCACTTAAAACTTGGCTCTTGCTCCATAGAAGCTTCAGTGATAGAGGCTGAACGTTGCCATTTGCAAGGCCATCGAGCTGCGAGGGAAGCCCAGGGCTCAGCCTGCACTGCCCTGCCCAGCCCGGAAAGCAAAGCCAGAGGGAGACACGGGTTTTCTTTCCACCCTTGTCATCACATAAAGAGAAGCAACTGCAAATGATAGAAAATCAGACCCCTAAACTGAGAAAAGACCCCTCAGTTCCAGTGCACATGTTGAGGGAACCCATCATCAGATGAATTTAGAGTGTGACCTCTGAGATGAGGCAGGCAGGAGAACAGAACAGCAGCGGTGGAGCAGTAACGGTTGAACATTGTCCAGAGATAACCACTTGTTACTTACAAAAAATAATTATCTTTCTTCTGGATAGCTGCAATTGCTTTCTTCTGCTTTAGAAGAAGCGGGATATTAAACAAACGAAAATGATGTTAACATAGTGACAGAACTTTTCTGGTTTAGTTGCTACACCAAAAAACATAAAAGGTTCCTAAAGCAGTGTTCTTTCTGCTCTGGTGTAATTTTACACTCCTGTCTTGCCTCTTGCAGATAACCTGATGCAGGGTACGTTAGGTTACTATTTGTACTACTGAATGCACACAGGGCCGTAAGAACCTGAACCAATCTTGCTGTGGGACCCTTAATTTCAGTATTTGTTGAATCGTAATGATTTTTAACTGCATAATCTTAAAGTTGCATTAGTGCAACTTTCTGCATTGAAATATGTAACACGTCTTCTTGTAAACATCATCATTTTTATCATTCCTCAGGCAAGCCATCCCTCCCAGACTTCAAGCATCAACATCTAACAATAAGAGCTCTTTTTGACAGGCTGCTTTGTTCCTTGTTCATTACACGAGCATTTAGCCCCAAGGCACCATTTCAGCCACATATCCATTTACTTATTGTCTACAAGAACTTGCAAAGCGTTGTCTGGCATGCAAGGGAACATAGCAATTGTTTCCACGTAAGTTCAAGGGAGGAAAAGAGAACTCACTCATTTCTTTAACTTCTTTAGTCGTGATCTACAATTTGCATCAAACATTTTAAATTGGCAAAATTAGAATTGCTGTAATTAATGTAATAAATTTAAAAGGGCTGCATCATACTTAGAATAATAGATTATAATCTGTTATTATAGTTGCATATTATAAAAAATTAAATTTCTTATAGATGTTTCCTAACATGTTAGTCATCACCAACTATAACACTCGGGCATCAAAAATTTGCATGTACAAATGTACTGAGAGGTTTTTCAGAAGATGAAGCTTAAACAAAGGCAAAATAAATAAAGGTATTCTTTCCCTTCATCATCTCATTTTGCTTATGTTTTGGAAACTTACACTTCTCATCTGGAGTAGGACAGACCCACTGAAATACACATGAATGCAGACCAGGGCCATAACATGATGTTTACGAAATGTCTTTATAACATTTATAAATAATTGGAGGGCTAAAAAGAAGGAATGAAAGAGCAGGGAATAACCCAGCCATAACACACCTGGGATTGGGAGAGTACTGGATAAAGATACAATAGAATTTTGTTGCCAAAGCTTTCAGTGGAAGATATCATCATGTTGACATCCTTCTAGTACCATAAAACTGCCCTTTACACTGATACAATTTATCAGGAGAAGTAAGGAATTATGTATGAGACAGGGCAGCAAAGATAGAGTTGTCACTTCACAGATCCATAGAATTTCATGTATTTTCTCATTTGTTTGCTGTCCATCAGCTCACAGGACGTTGCCATGACCTGCTATGGAGAAGCACAGCAGTCCTAGAGGTGCATCTCAGTTCATCGTGTGCATATTCTGTCACAAAAGGAACAGCACAGTACGGTGTCATGGTTTAAACCCAGCTGCTCACCCATTCCCCCCTGGGTGGGATGGGGAGGCGAAAATACAACGAAAAGCTCACGGGTCAAGTCAAGACCACTCACCAATCACGGTCATGGGCAGACTCAGCTTGCAGAAATTTGTTTTATTTATTACCAATCAAATTAGAGTAGGATAATGAGAAATAAAACTAAATCTTAAAAGCACCTTCCTCCATTACTCTCTTCTTCCCAGGCTCAACATGACTCCCAGTTTCTCTACCTCCTCCCTCTGAGCAGTGCTCCCTCTGAGCAGTGATGGGGAGGGGGGTTGTGGTCAGTTCATCACATGTTGTCTCTGCCGCTCCTTCCTCCTCAAGAGGAGGACTCCTTATACTCTTCTCTTGATCCAGGATGGGGTCTCTCCCATGGAAGACAGATCTCCATGAACTTCTCCAACATGAATCCTTCCCACAGGTTGCAGTTCTTCACAAACTGCTGTAGCACGGGTCCTTTCCATGGGATGCAGTCCTTACAGTGACAGACTGCTCCAATGTGGACTTCTCTTGGTGCCACAACCCTTTTCGGGCACGTCCATCTGCTCTGGCCTGGGGTCCTCCATGGGCTGCAGGTGGACAACTGCTCCATCATGAACCTTCATGGGCTGCAGTGAGACAACCTGCCATCTCACCAGCGTCTGCAGTGGAATCTCCACTCTGGCACACTTCTCCCTCTCCTTACTGACCTCAGTGTTTGCATAGGTGTTTCTCTTCATATGGAATCACAGAATCATAGAATGGCCTAGGCCAGAAGGGACCTTAGAGATCATTTTAATCCATCCTCCCTGTTGCCAGGGGACACCACTAGTTGACTAGATCAGGCAAAACACGGGGACCGAATGGGAATTGAACCCGCGACCTTGGCATTGTTTTCACTCTTCTATTCACCACAGGGTTTTTTCCCCTTCTTAAATATGTTATCGCAGAAGTGCTACTACCATTGCTGACTGGCTTTGCCTTGGCCAGGGGGCAGA
>NW_009733438.1:24636-80922 GCF_000703405.1 Apaloderma vittatum
GCCTGTCTTGGAGACAGGGAAGCTTCTAGAAGCCTCACATAGGAGCCACTCCTGTAGGCCCTCCCCACACAAAACCAATACACAAAACCAATATATATGCAAAACCACTAACAGTAGCTCTTCTCCAGTTAAATTAAGTCCAGAAGTTGCTCCAGAGCGAGCTCAAGATTCAGTAGAGTGTGCATATGTATATATATGTTAGTTTACATGGTCCTTTTCTCACAACACACTTCACAGAGCAGCAATATCTATTTCTTGTTGGATAGATCACTGGATTTGAATGCAGCGACATACAAACAGGCCACAAGAAGAGTATTTTTACAGGAAAAAAAAGTATTTCCAAAAACATTGCCCTTTGGGTGTAAATCACATTTTTCAGAAGCAGCAGAGGGAAACACTTTGAAGGAGCTCACTCAAATGAGATTTAATGGGATTGAGTAATCTATCATGGAGAACATGAAAAAGCACCAAGGAGTAAAGAGAGACCTTTGGAAGCAATCTAAAATAGTTTAGCCAGCTGAACTATGATACTAACACAACTTTATAATCCTTTTCCACGCATACTTCATTCATGCCTTGCTCCGTGCTATCACAGCCTTCACCTTCCCAGCCTCCTCCGCTCCCCTCTATGGAAAAACCTCATCAAGAAATATGCTCCAGCTCATCTTCTCCCATCTCTTGGGTCACACCACTGCCATCTTCAAACACTTTGACTCACCTTGCTAAGATAACAGTGTTACGAGCATGCCTGACCCATCCCCCAGCCCCGTGAGCTGCTGCTTTTGGCCTCTCACCTCAGCAGCTGTCTTGGCAGTGAAATGCTCCCATCTTGTACCGAGACCCAACACAGCTGGGACATGTGAGGTGGCCAGCTGCAGGCCTGGGAGGCAAGGGAAGATGCTGCAGGCATGCCAAACGACAGCTCTTTTTTTTTGCGGCGGAGGCTCTGGAGACCACCCCGAAGTGAATCAGAGGCACACACTGGATCTAGACTGTCTAGCTGGTTTTCCTCCAAGTTTTGTAATTTGTTTAGCTTGTTTTGTCCACATGCAATCATTACTTATTTATTATATATAGACTGTCAAATATTGGGGCTTTGTGGATAAAAAAGGGTTTTGTACTGCTGACTGACCTACATTCACATGAATAAAGTTTCTCTTCCTTTCAAGTTGGTTGTAGTTGAAGGAAATATCCACAAAGTGTGCTGTGTTTGGGGAAATAAATTCAACTGATTCTCTATTCCAACACAGCTAGCATTTTTTTCTGAGGTTGTTTTTACAATTATTTTAAATTTATTTCAGAAGTGGAGGCCATTGTTTGCTGAGGAATTTCCTTCATAATTTGAATTCAAATAATCTAAGAGATCTGAAGAATCAATAATAGTGAATATAATTTAGGGTACCTAAAGAAAAAAGCCTGCAGCCAAAGCAGCAAAGCAGGACGTTTGCAGAAAGCCAAGGGAGCAGAGCTTGAGTGGCCTCGGGAAGTTACCTGTGCCACTTCTGCACTTCTTGGGCAGGAACTGTCCCACCATCCATGAATGCAGTGCTCCAGGACTGCTCGGGCATCTTCTGTAGCCTGTCAACAAAGCTAGCAGTTACTGGCCTGTGAAGTTAAAAATATCCCCGTCCTGAAACAAATTACTTAATTCTTTCACTTTTTAAAGTGCAGAAACAGGAGGTTTGCTCTTAATGAGCAATTTTCAGTATCAAGAGAGTTTGTCCAAAGGGTGACTCACTAGATACTATTTTTGAAAGCATCATAATAGCAATTCAGAATATTAACTTAATTAACTTTGTTTACTGAATGCTGGTATAGGGTTTGGGAAATGGATTTTTTTTTTATTCTCTTGTTTACTATTTTTTATATTTTTAAATACCAGAACATTTGTTAAACTTAATTCCTAGGTACCGAATTCTACTAATAATCAGCCCTACCCAAATCACTCTTGAAAGGTTCTTATGACACAAGCTGCTGATCACTAATCCAACAATTTAGAAAGGGGGATAGGGTAATTCCTAAGAAATTCCAACTTTACCATAATTGCAACCTCGGTACATTCACTCATAAGACAGAACTAAAACTCCCTTCTCCCCATCTTGACATTTTCCTCTTTCCTTTCCTTCCCATACATACACATAACAGCACCCCCAAGGCCAAGATAAAAGACATAACCAACCCCTTCCTTGACAGACAGCAGAAAAGCCAAGAATATCCAAGATGTTCCTCACTTGACTAATCCCTGCATAAAATAAAATAAAATAAAAAAAAGAAGAGGAAAGATCCTACTTAAGAAAACTCTAGACAGCACCAGGACACAGTTATTTCAGCTTTCGAAGAGAAGAGGTGTGAGTGAAGATCAGTAACTTGCTGATGAGATGGGGAAGCCACAAAGTCACCACATGCAAAGAGTTCCCCTGGGAGCCTGGAGCTAGCAGAAAGACAAAGTGCCAAAGAAATAAAACACGAAGGTGAAAGTTAAAACCTACTCAAGTTGTAGGACAGACATAATTCACTCATTATCCAGAACTACCTAATCTTCTAGGCACTAAAACTCAATAGGTGACTCCTTACTTATGTTCCTAGAAAAAGTTCCCTGTGCATTAACCTTAATTACCCAGACGTATGTGTATGGAAGATAGGCATCTGCTGATCAGCTGTACTTCAAGACATGCAGACTCCAGCAAACAGCTTAAGTCATTTAAAAATGCTGAAAAATGAGATGTGGCCCAGACTGCAGCAGTGGCAGCAATGACTGAAGCACATGTAAGTATTCTGCACTCTCAATTACTGGATAAGCATTTTAAAAGCAAGAACTGTCTTGGAAACAGGGACCAGACAGGCAAATGCTCTGGTGTGTTAAAGCCTGGCTCCACCTTTGCTCCATCACTGTTGTGTTCTTGGCTGTGGAGTGGCCCCAGCCCAACTTAAAGAACAGAGAGTGTTTGCAACTTCCCTCTCCCTCAGCTTAGAAACTCACACGACACAGGGCAGGCATGCACTCATGTAAGTTAAACTGTAGGGATCGCCTCCCTGAGGTATTCCTGCTCCTTATACAGCTGACATTATGAAGGCAAACAGGCAGGATTGCCAGTTGCATGTCTCCAGAGATGCAGGACTCCAGGAACTGCCTAGGGAATGCCAGTAGTTATGCTGGGCTGGATAGAAACGGATCACCCTCCTGGAAAAGGCATCTAAGGTTGGGGTGAGGCAGCGCCTAGATGAGACACCTACGTAAGAGACCAGCTGCCATCCCATGGGATGTCTGTGCAGCAACAGGAGAACCGAGTCACAACAGCTGTGCCTCACTCATACTTTAAGCTTTAGCTATTGCAACATCTGGAACAGATGTTAGTATTATTTATCGCTCCTTACCCAAAATTAACTCTTAACTGTCTTGTGGGGAAATAACTTTTTAACACATATATTATTAAATGCAGAATACAGCTGAGGGCTTCTGAACTACTTTAGCCATGGAAACCAACTGCTTGCATTCTTTTCTCGGTCACTAGGAATTAATTAAGAATGCCATAAACATAAAACATTGATTTTTATTTTTTTACTAGAGATTCTGGACTGAGTTTTCAGAGCAAAAGCATACAATTAGTTAACTGAACCAAGATTTTTTAAATTTCTGCTGAAAATGAGATATATAACTACAAAATGCTGTAAAAAAGATGAAAGTAAATTTTTTTCATCCCTTCTACCACTAAAAAGTCCCAAACATTAGTTTTGCTAGTGGACATAATCTGTAAGAGGACTAGTGAATGATGCAGTCATGTTGAAGTAACAGTTCTTCCCTTCATACCTGAATTTCAATTCTTGTGTTGAGTATGTAGTTTATAGTCATTGATCTTAAAATCAAACAAACATAACGCCCACCACACCTAAATAAGAAAACCCAAGACAACGCTTTCCAAAATTCTTGGTTTTTCACCTTATGTTCACATGCTTAGGCATGTAAGTAACTCAGTTTTAATCACTATCTGAACTAGTTCATCACATACCTAATTTACACATGATAGAGAAAACAACTTACTAACAACCTCTTTCTCATAGCAGCCAACCACAAATCCTTCACCATATACAACTGAGCTGCTGAATAATACTTATTTTTAAATGAGGAACTAACATGAAACTCTAAAGCATCCAAACAATTTACAAAAGCATTAGCTGTTTTGAAAGCTAATCTATTAACAGTAAATAATGGGTTGGTTGTGGATTTTGTTGTTGGTTGTTTTTTTTAAAATCTTACCATTCAGTTCAATAAATACAATGGACACCCCCATCCTTATTTGGTTAAGTCTAGATCTGCTCCTTCACTTGCTGGGAAAACTACAATTACATAGAGCCCGTCAGGACTGCCTTTAGCTTCAAAGAAGGATGAGATCCTAGTGCTGGGCACTACTGCATCTGCCTTCTCCACACTAGCGAAGACACTGAGACGTCCCTTTACAGCAAGGGAGGAAATTCAACATGTGAAGGGCAGATCCTGCCAACACCAGCATGTTCAGTAAGGACGAGACTAAGCCAGCAGAGGGAAAACATGGGGAGAGAGGATGTGCTTACACCAGCCTTTTCTCCATGCATTCCAGCTATTTCAGCTGCGACAATGTCCTTCTGCTACCACAAAGTCCCAGACCACAACTGGTGCAACAGGCAGGAGAGAAAGGTTCAAGTACCCTCCTCTACTAGGTCCTACCCGAACCCATAGCCCAAACCAATCAGACCAAGGTTTCACCAACGTGCTGTGGGAAATACCAATACAAGGTCTCTTTGTGAGCTAATTATGCACTGCATCAAATAATTAAATACCTTTTGAGAGAGGAAGAGAGAAGAGCGATGCTGCAAACCTAGGTGTTTCAAATATCTCCCAAGAATAAAGAAGCCTTGCTTTCAGTTTCTTTTAATATTTGCTTTATAAAACATCTTTAAAAAAAAAAATCCACAAATTTATAAGTGAATAGTGTTGTTAAATTCACATAAATTGGGAAGGTGAATGATGGTTGAAGGACAAAAAATATCTAAGGAAGCATTTTCCCCATGCAATGGCATGCATTCACTTATTTGCAACAACTTTATCTGCAGCTTATTGAAAGCAAATCATAGAGAAGGAAAGATAAAACCAGGCTTTTGCTAAAGAGCATTGTTGGAAAGTAAAATGAGTTCTAGCTTCATCTCTGCTGGTAAACTTTCTATATTCCTAATGCAAGAGAGAAATCACTGCAGCTCCACTGAGTCTCAGGAACTGCAGTGATGAGGCATAAGCTCACTGCAGGATGTATTAATATATTTTACTCCTTTTTATTTATTAGATACTGCAAACTTTTACATCCACTTAAATTTATTTACAACGTTTTTCAAACTTAAAGTCTAATAAATTACAAATATTTGTGTTGTTACAGTAAATACATACTTTCAACAAGTAAGAACCCTAGCAGGGGAAAATGCAGTCACAATCATTTTCAGTAGAGTACACTGCTAGCAACAACAGGAAATACTATTTATGCACTTCAGTGGTCCTCAGCTCAGTTTTCTATTTTAAAAAACAGGACCAATCCTCAAAAGGTGCTGAATGGTTCATCTCCATTGCTGTCACCTGTCTGGACCAGGCAATTTGACTCAGGAAATTTAAATGTTTATTTGAACAGGCAGATGGAAGGTGTAATTTTATGCAGAATCACAGAATGTTAGGGATTGAAAGGGACCTCTGGAGATCATCTAGTCCAACCCCCCTGCCAGAGCAGGTTCACCCAGAGCAAGTTGCACAGGATGTCATCCAGGCAGGTTTTGAAAGTCTCCAGAGATAGAGACTCCAGAACCTCTCTGGGCAGCCTGTGCCAGCGCTCCATCACCCTCATAGTGATAAAGTTTCTCTGCATGTTTAGATGGAACTTACTATGTTCAAGTTTGTGACTGTCACCTCTTGTCCTATCACTGGGCACCACTGAAAAAAGATTGGGCCCATCCTCTTGACATCCACCCTTTACTGGTAAGATTCCCCCTCCCCTAGTCTTCTCCAGACTAAAAAGTCCCAAGTGCCTGAGCCTTTCTTCACAAAAGAGATGTTCTAGTTCCTCAATCATCTTCATAGCCCCTTTCTGTACCCCCTCTAGCAGTTCCCTGTCCTTCTTGAACCAGGGAGCCCAGAACTCCCTTTTCAGACATGTAGGAACAAGTGACTGCTATCTGAAAGACCTCAGCCATAACCTGTCTATTCCTCTTCTCCTCCCTTTTTGACTCTCCATAGTCAACAACAAAAGGTATGGAGGCTGAATTCAAGTCTTCTGTCCCTAGTGACCTTTAACAAGCAAGGTGAAGGCCACACCAGCATACCAAGATCATCCCCACATTCATTAACAGGGCATCAGTGTCCTTCCCCCACCATCATAAGTTCACTTCATTAAGCTGGCTCACAATTAAAAGTAACAAAAATGAAGAAACTTGAGATGCCATTTAACAATGATTTAACTGCAGCACAAAACAGGATTCACCAGCTCGGGAGCTGCAGTACAGGAGATGAGGTAGATGGGAAGCTTCATGATAACAGATCCAGTAAATGGCATTCGTGTCCTAGTATTCTCAATCAAAATAAATATTTTTTTTTTACAATCCAAAATTAAAAGGGTAAAAAAATTCTCCTTCCTTGTGACAGGAGAATGAATCCTGCTTATTAATACAGATAATGTTGGGACCAGCCATGTTGTTGCAACTCTGCTCTCCCAAGATGCTCAGCATCAAGCAGCTTCACCTCAGGACACCAAGGGTGCCAAAAATCCCTAAAAAAAACCCTGCTAAAACTCTCACCAGCCCCAGGGATTCATGATGAGAACTTAATTCAGGGTGGTCTTAAGAACTCAAATTTGGAGAGGTTTCAACCACTTGGTCCCTGATACACAAAATTATTCAATATTTTTCATTTAAGTACACTTTTATGTCACAGAGGTGAACTTCATTTCACTTCAACTTCTGCTTCATTATTTTAGCCTGCCAGCTAAACGATTTATTATTTTTGCATTGTTTAAAATATTTTCACATTATTTTGTTTTTCTCAGAAAGTAACAGAATAATAGCTAGTCCTCGTGACTCAGAGAAATAGGCAACATTTGGTATACAATATAAGCACTAAACACTAGATGTCTAACTTTGAAAGCAAAATATATAGAAAATCCCAATTCAATGAGTTGTTTAAAATTGTTTTCTTAGATTTAAAGAAAACTGGTGGAAGAGGCTAAAATTTATGTTCTCCAATACTTGCTAAATCACACATTTTTCTGGAACTGTTTTGCAACACCAAGCCAACAAGATGTAAACATGAGTAACTGGTATCTATATTCCAATTAAGTCATTAAAAACATGAACCAGATTATCAATACCGTCATGAAATACTTTCTGAAACTTAAGAGCACTTCAAGAGTAGACTAAAGAAAGACCATAAGTCTTTGAGAACTATGTCTCTATATACGACATTAACACACCTTTAACAGTCGCACTGGGAATTTTAACTGATCTTTGCTGTTGCAGCAGTATTAATAAGACATTTTTAAAAACAAAGAAATAATACAGTCCCAGATATAGAAACACACATAGACAGATATATAGCCTCAGTCATCACATGAGATCACTAAATCTGGTTAAACACTTCAAGAGAACTACAAAGCACTTTGCTTTAACTTTACATCTTGTGCCTTCTTGGAAGACTTATTCTGAAATATCAACTAATCAGAGACTTTCCTCTTCAAAAAGTAAAATAGCTGCTGTCCACCATCATCTGAATTTTTTCAACTGCAACAAATACAAGTATTTGCTTCCTATAAGCCTAGCAAAAGTATGGGAAATACTGAGTTGTACCTAAGAGAAGGTAAAAAAATACTACTTTATTTCCTTTGCATTAGAAATAAAAGTGCATATAAATAATTATAAACAACATTTCTTCAGTTTGAACGGTCAGCTCCTAAGAGCAAAAATGTGTGAATGCCTAAAGCCTCAGAAAAGAGCAGATTAGACTCACTGAATGACCCGAGGGTTTATTCAAGGCACAGAGCAGTAATGACACTGAACAGTGTCTACAGTATTTTATTGGTCCCTTAGATGACTAAGCAAAGAAAATCTGATGAAAGGAAGAGCACAACAGGTTGGATCCCTCTCTATTTCTCTCTCTCCCACAAAAATACACACACACAAGTAATTACTTTCTAATCTCCTCGTCGTAACCAGAAGGAAAACCTGCAGATGGGAAGTTCACTTCAACCAGGTTAAGCAGAGGGGCTCAGAGTTGGCTGAGCTTCTTCCTTTTTTTCTGAGGAAATTCTCTTCCAATTCCTCTCCCCACACCCTTTTTATTGCCAGCAATCTCTTCCAAGTCCCTGTTGGGATGCTTCTCCTCAATGTTTTCCTTATGCCCTGGAGGCTGTGATCAAAGGCCCTGCTGCATCCCCCTTGCAGGCAGGAGCCATTGCTCCTCTGCTGCTGACAGCAATGCCCAGGGAAGTCTCTGCAGCACTCAGAAGGCAGCAAGAAAGCTGAGGAGAGAGGAGAGGACCCACTGAAAGCCGAAAAATAATGCATACTTTAGATATTACTGTTGTTTTTCCCCTAGCCTCATTGTACTTATTCATAAGCCAACAATACAGGCACCAGGTAACCTGTAACAGTGGTCTATAGAGCAAGATCTTCTGCTAAAGCCAAAGATAGTGTAAAGAGTAATAATTTAAAAAAAAAATATGTTTTTTTCTCTGGATGAATCCTAGCTGTTGGCATGTTCAAAGAGCAGATTTTTAATCACAGCCTTAGCAAGTTCATTTTTTGCTCCTGCTGCTTGCTGTGCCTCTGCCTGCTGTTGTACAGAAGCTCCCTAATCTCACACTCAGAGCTGGTTTCTGGTCCTGGAGCTCAGCTCAAGAGGAGGCGTCTTGGCAAGCTGTCTGCCTCGCTGCTTAAAAGTGGGGTAGTTCCCTTGTGAGAACAGAAAAGAACAAAGGAGTCTGTAATGCTACAAGAGGACCACAAGGAAACACAGGAACTCACTCTTGTTCGGAAACAACAAAAAAAGAAAAGCAAAAAACAAAAAATATTTCTGACCAAAACACTGAATTAACATCATTAAGCAGTTTCTTTGTTGCAGCACAGCAGTCAGAGCAGCAACACAAACAGACCCCAAGAGATGCATGCAATACAGTATCTTGCACAGAAAACCCCCAAACACATAAAACTTACCAACACTACTTTGTGCTTCTTTTGAAAACGGAAAAAAACCAAGTAGCACTATGAATTAGACTTTCAAAACAGCATAACTAACTCATGTGTCCAAAATCCACAAAGTTTCAGTTTAAGTTAACTGCCTTACTTCTCTTCAGGCTTCTCTAACCTACACAGTTATTCAAAACCTTACCAGAGGTTAGGCAAATAGTTCAGATATATGAGGGCTGGATTCAGAAATATTCAGGAAAAATTAAAATCATTAACATATTTAACTCTACCTTGAGATACCGAAAACAAATTACCGCTGAAATTCAGAGCTGATATGGAAGCTCTGCATAATGTGTACTCACATGTCAGGGCTTTGGCAGGCAGAAGATGCACCAGAAAGCTGTCGCTGCCCACATCACCTATCAATCAACCAGATTCGTATGAGAATGAGAAACCATTCAGTGAGATGCAAAGTTCCTGAGACTGCATTTTGTCTCTTTTCCTCAGCAAAAGAGGATGAATAACTCTGTAAAAACCTGTCATTCCCCCTCCTGTTTCTACCACCACCATCAGGACTTTGCGAATGAAGACTCAGTGTGTATAGATTTAATCTCTGCTGGGCATTTGCTTTATTCCCCGGACTGTTCTTACAAAGCAGACACAGTGAAAGTGACTGCTGACTCTTCTGTCTGGGCATTAGCACCGAGGCACCAGCGACCAGGTCAACGGACACAAGTTATGCACCAACAAACTATTGTGCCACTTCCAGCGTGAGGCCACTTGAACTGCATCTGCTAATCCCATGGTTTTGCATGCCTGACCCAGACAAAGCAGGCAAGGCTGCACCTAAATACCCCCTTTCCCTTTAGATGTAAAGGGGACTTTCCTGATCTAACCCCAGGGATTGGAGTCTGTTGTGTTGCTTCATATGACGCTGTCTTGTTTTTCCAATCAGTGGGTAGAATGTGCCAAATACACTTCCCCCATGTGTAAGTACAAGGGAGATTAAAAACATGAAAATGGCCAAAATATTCTCTCATCCTCGTTGAATAAGGACTTCTACTGCTTCATAGAAAGCACTGCTGCTGAGAGTGACTTCCTCTGCACCCCCTTCACTGGACATTCCTGACAGCTAGGAGATATTAAACATTTTAAATTATTAAAACCTCCAGGCACCCCATGGACAATCCATGCTGCCTCCATACCTCATAGGTCATACCCTTAAAATCTCTAACAAAGGCGAGTAACTTCTCAATGAAGATATTCCAAATATCCAATAAAAATCAAAGATTGTGGAATGGCATCCAGAATACTCCTTGTCCTCAGGGAGGCAAGGTCAGCACAGGCCTTCCCTTGCTAAACAAAATGAGCTTTCATAACTCTCATTTATGTAGACTATATGAAATCAGCTGCTTGCTAGATTTAAAACCCACATTTTTTCTTAACCAAAAGCATAAGTGAGGTAGAGACAGAAAAAGTTCTTAATAGTAAATGGTAAAGGCACTCATAGATCACAATACATGCAAGTTTTATTATTAAAATGCTCAAAGATTAAGAATTGAAATAGCCTGTTACACTATTGACATTAATTAAGTGTCCCATCTCAGTTTCTAGATGCTACATGGAAGCACACACTCACTAAGTACACTGCTTCCCTAAGATGCCTATATTCAGATGGTACCTATATTCACCTAAAGAAATGCAACGGGACTATTCTGAAGTGCAGGGACAATTTTTAATAGGATTACTCAGTCACACAGTAACAAAGAATTTAAATAAAGGGAACTTGCAGCAAGCTGGAGCAGGGGCATGCGCTTCAGGCATGAGGCTCTATACTCGTGGCCACGTACACGCGTCTCTATTAAACCTGATTTACACAAGATACTGCCAACATGAAGTAGCCACACAAAATCCTTCAAAAAAAGCTTGCTGTAGTTTCTGGTGGATAAGGCACTGGAAAGGGAAGGAGGTTTGCTCAACTAAGGTTCACTTTTCCTCTTCCTTACAAACCAGTGTAACTTGTACCTTGCCATGGAGGAAGTTTAGAGAAGATCATTTCAAAGGGGAACAAAATATGGTGGGAGAGAAGGGGCACCATCACCCAGCCAGTGCCTCACACTGGCACACAGTCGGCAGCAGGAGCCAGGCACCCTCCTGATGGGGTTGGTCCTGGCTGTGCCCCTCCATCTTCCCTTTCTGAAGTGTGTGGCCACGCACAGAAGACAGTCATAGAATCATAGAATGGCCTAGGCTGGAAGGGACCTTAGAGATCATTTTAATCCAGCCTCCCTGTCGCCACGGACGTCACCTCTCGACTAGATCAGGCAACACATGGGGACCGAACGGGAATGGGAGCAGGCATCAAAATATTCACCAAATGGCATCGGTCCTGTCACTGTATCACAGAGGAGACTGAAATCCATCGTGCAAGTTTGTCAGACTCTGTGCATCTCAGATGAACTGGCGCACAGAAAGAGAGAGGTACAACGGTTACACGTCAGCAACGCACTGGGGAGAGGCGAAGGCAAAGATATTTCTAAAGAACAAGGCAGCAACAACTGGTTAACGCACCTTTGCAGTGTCAAGAACCGAAGGTGGAAATAACAGTGATGGAAGGTTTTGGCACTGAGAAAAAATTAGTTGAATGGCTCATGGAAACAATATGCATACATACACACCTGCCATTTCTATCCCTGCAGGGTTTTACATGATCGTCCTACTTTCAAAACATTTCAGTCTTTACTGAAACTTCTCCATAATCTAGGCTATCCTTACATAAACTGTAAATTTTTAGATGACTTTGTGCCTTCCAAATTATTATTTTCACTAGCTTCTTGAATACTAAGTCCATGCTTGCAGAAATTTATCCTTTAACAAGTTGTTTATTAATGAGAGGTCATCAAAGTTGATTAGTTAAAAAAAATTCAGCAGTCCAGTTTAATTACATCAAGCACAGGAACTGAAGTGGCCTGAATGCATCTATAATACTCTGGGGGTTCATAAATACTTGCGTAAGATCATTCCTAAAATTCTTAAATACTGGTATGCATATGCCACGCACACTAAGTCACATTACTGTTATTTATGATCGCACAGTATCAATAAAATGATTGACATTTTTTAAATATAAACAAATTCACCCTCAAAAAAAGCATACACACATGGACCAATAAAAAGAATACAAGAGAAGGAAAAAGTAGATAAGATACATAAGCAGGGATGATAAGAAATCATTACATTAATTCTGTTTAATAGGTACAGTAGACTGGTCCATATATCTACAGGAGCTGCCCTTTGGTTACGAAAGCAAGGCACCTTTTCTCCCCCATACTAAGACAACATCTGTTGGAAACATCTGTAGCAAAACTGTTAGACTCAGCAGAGGGCTAACACTAGGAATAGCAGGATCCCAAATCACAGGAGCAGTGCAATCTAAAGCATCGGTGTCCAATGGCACTGGCATCACCTCAGTGCTTGTACTAATGGATTATCATGGCATACATTGATGCCGGCAAAGTATTCTTCATCATTTTCTGGTGAAAAATTGTCCTTAAACTATAGATACATCCTCCTGTGTAGAAAAACAGCTTCAGAAGCCCAAGAAATAGAGATTGTTTCAGCCTAATTGAAGGGTTTAAGAACCCAGATGACAGGACTCAAAACATAGAAGCTTAGTGCTTATCTTTTAGCAATTTCTGGCCAAAAGGCGCAGGATGAAAGGCTGGAAAAAGAGACTGTAAAACAAAAACAGAGGCAGAAGGCAATATTTCAAACAGATTCCCTAGATCACTACAGCCCTAAACACCAAGGTGGCTGAGGCATCAAAGTCCTGGGACTGGGAGAAACTGGTGCTCATGTTGTTGTAGGAGCATAGGGTAGAGCAGTTTTGTACACAGACACATTATACAACTGCTAACAGGCCCCTGGCCAATTATGAACTTCAAAACAGTTATTTTTAACTGGCATACTATACATGACTGCAGAGACACAGACAAAGTCTTAAAACTACCCAACCCAAAATGAGCACCCACTATGTGAGTGCTTACTACCTACACATCACAGTTGGCTGTACTCCCCACACTTCCTGACATACTTTTTGGAACAAGTATGCTAACAGAATAAATTAGGTTTCTCTCACCCCCCATGAAGACAAATGAGCACATTGTCAGCAGGCTCCTGTACATTTGCTATACAGGAATTTGCAGACTGGAGGGGGGAAGGAGGATCTAAAACCACAGGCTTAAAGCAAGGGGAGAAAAGCAGATGTGAGCCTCTAGTGATGAAGCCTCTAGTAAGAAGTTGCTTAAGACAGCACTAATTACTGCTATGGTGGAGTGGCAGTCTCAGAACTGCTATTCAAATCTTAGCTTCCTGAGCTACTTTACAGTAAAGATAAATATCTAGTGCTATACATCTAGTGGCATATCTATAAAAATGAATGATCGTAATTTTGTTGAAATTTGTTTTCAAATTTTGTCTTAAAAGAGTTCTCTAATTGGCAGTAGGCAATATAACCAGTTGTGCAGCTAAATCTAAATCTAGATTTCAGGTAGATGAAATACTATCTGGCCTCTGCTTGTCTGAATGCTCCCTCTCACTGGAGCACATCAGAACCAATTTTATTATTTACACTCATCAGTATGAATCAAAGTCCAAAATGTCTTCTATAACAGAGATAAAAGAACAGAGCACAGGCATGATCCATCACACAAATGAAACACAATAAAGCTCCAACCCTAGGCAGGACATCTGTCTGCTGCACTGCAACATGAAGCTTCCAAAGCCTCCAAAGTCTTTGAAGACTGATGTGGTAAATCAGTTTGATGAAAAGGACCATATTTAATTTTTTATACGGCGTACAAAGTGAGTTTATAATTCAGTTTTGGTTTCTAAATGTTTAATCATGAAACATCTGAATCAGCAAAACAAGGAGGACAGTTCCCTAAATCAACAAGTTTTCTTTTTTGTTTTCCGTAATATTTAATAAGAAGCACATTTATGAATCCCCTCTGTGGATTTCAGTCTCTTTGTGGAATTCAGGCCAGAAGTGAGGTAAAAACTGAGAAAGGTTTTAATGCAAATGGGTGAGCCATTCAAAGGATTCCCAAATACTTTTTTCCCCTACAGAAGCCACTTGATGGATGGAACATGAAGCTGGGCAACAGCTAAGAAGACCCCTGCCTCCCCATCTGCAATGCAGGGCTGGCATAAAGGCACCTACAAAAGCTTCAAAGGTTGAAGGCGGCAGCACATGAAGGGACATCTTATCTTTTCATGTGTATGGGGACAGGAAGGGGGAAGGGAGGATAGCAGCACAGATTTTCACTCCATACATTTTCAAACACAATGTAAACAGACTACACAAAGGTGTTTCTTTAGACCTTAACTGCTATTCTGAAAGTGGCGCCTCTTTTTGGCAAATAGTCTCACTACTTAATGCAACGTCCCTTTTTATTACCATATGGCTCAATGGATTATATACAACAGAGTTAGGCAAAAAAATTTAAGCAGGTTTCTCCTGATCCAATCTACTACAACATCACAAGCAAACCACATTATGAATTATTTTGGGAAAAAAACCCAAGCAAATTATTTTAAACAAAAACATCAGTCTCAGCCGGCTAAGCATTACCTTTAACAACACCTCATAAAACTGCATACCTTTAAAATCTTCTCTTTTAAATGTCTGAGAGCATACACTGCAATAAATATTGGTGGCAGGGGTTTGTTGCTATAGGGCAACATTTTTGGCCTGCCTATTAATACGATAAGAACAGACGGCCACACTTCAACACAGCTTTTTGAAACTCTTGTCATGATATTCCTTCAGGTATCTGTAGCCTCAAAAGGGTATAGGTATCTCATACTGAAATCTGCTGAATTTTCAGGTAGTAGACATGCCACAAGGTCTCTATTATTGGAGAATTTAAATACACAAAACACAAGAAGATTATGAAGGAAAGAAGAAGAGTAAATAAGTAAAAAAAGAGAAAGGAAAGAAAGAATATACAGAAAGCATAAAATCGGGATATACTCCTCGATCGTGACAAAATGCAATGAGAATTTTTATATATCTGGTTTTTTATATATATATATATATATAAGAAAAAGTGTAAATGTTTTGTACCATTTTGTAATTTTTCTTCATGGCATGTTGCTCAGAGATCTCTAGTTGTGCAGAGACACAGCCTTCAGTTCAGAAAACCCAACATGTTCCTGCTTCCGTGTTAAAAGAGACTATGAACAACACTGAACACAAGTGTGTCCACTCAACACATCCTTAACTCCAGCTCAGTGCCACCATGTTTTCCAGAGCTGGGTTAGGGTGTGAAAACCAGGTGGGGAGTGACAGGCATAGCATAACAATCTCTCTTTTCAGGTATTTTCTGTGGTGGCACCAGGAAATTTTTAGTATGTAGGCATTTATTTCTCTGTAATGTACACGACTACAGCCTAGAAAAGCAGCCACCTGCTAAGGTCAGTGTATTGTTTTAAAATCATCTACAACTACTTTTTTTTAAAAAATTCGATTTTAAAATTATCTACCACTAAAATCTGACAATGTCCCCTATGCACAATATGGTCCTTCCAAAAATGCGTTTCCTGAAAAATGTCCATCTTGAAAATGCTTACACTTACAAGCTTAAAAAATGCTAAAATTACAATGCTGAAACCAGAGATTATTTAGAATTGCACAGAATCGCACTAAGAATGCTCTTAAGTATTATGCATCAAGTGTACCCTTTCGCTCTGCCAAGGAGCCTGAAGGGCACCAGATTTCTCTAAGAATATAGAAGGCAGCAAGTGAACTCGTTTCTGCTGAGCACAAGCTGTGCTGAAATGCTCTCTCTTGCTCTCTCTGCTACCCTCTAGTGAGCCAGCAAAAAGAAACTGTAAAATTCAAGTGCCTTTGCATAAGGACAATGTTAATCAACTCGGTTTTCCAGGTTCAGCCTAAAACACAGATCTCTGTCAATACCACTTTTGGCAATTATTTTCCCTCACTTTGTGTGCTCCATAATTTGAGATGTTTAAGACTGCAAACTGCATTCAAATAAAACATTTTTATTGAGGAGGTGATTTGACCTGCTGACCTTAAGGTCGTTCTTTCTCTAAATTCAGGACATTTTTGTTTTTCCTCACGGTGATGTGCATGGTTTAGCTATTTAAAGTACTTATTTTTAAGAATTTTAACTTGCTTTGAACAATGGTAAGTGTTTTGCTCATGATGAGGGACTACTTGTCTTCCTTTTACAGGGAATGCTAGGGAGGAAGGATCCAGGGAGAACCGAGCATCGAAGCAACTTATGGAATTCACAATATTTTGGTATTCACCACGAGATACAAAAAATGGGTATTTCATTCAGACTCCTTAAGAAAAGCAACATTCGGGACATATTGTGAAGGTTACTACACTATTACTGTTTGCTGTTCCTCTGCACCACTTCCAGCTCCTTTCCTGTCTCTTTCTGAGGATTAAACAGATGGTAAACAGAAGCTAATGCCAGTGTAACTCACCATCTGGCTAATTGATGCATTTTTCCATAGGCTCATTAGCATGTTTGTTCCATCGCAAATCCTCCATAACAGTTTTGTCTCCGTCTACATCATCTTCATAACATAGTTAATAAATGCAAACCGCATATATGAAGTTGCAGTTCATGTGGAACATAATCACAGCTTTTAACTAACCAAAACATCAGAAGTGGGACTAAACTCAAACCTCCTTAGCATCAGCTGCATTTGTTTGTCTACTCTACTTTTTCATTATTATTTTTTTTTTTCTGCTTGGATATTTGTCTTTATTTTATCACCAGTTCACTGTCAGATAAGCACTCCATAAAAGGCAACCGTTAACTTAACCTTTATTATCTTTCTTTTTACTTTGAGAGAAAAGCAAATCATCAAAAAAAAAAAAATCACATTACCACTTCAGCTTATTTGAGGTATAGCTTGGTTGACTTTGCCAATTACAATTACCCTGAACTGCCTAAAAGCAGGAAGAAGAATGACAAGGCTAATTTTAGTCCATTCAAGAGCATTAGGGCAGTTCGTCAAGAGCAGTTTGTTGGGGTTTTTTTCTCCTTGACCAGTCCTGTCAGTATTTAATACTACTGGTCAGAAAGTTCAAAACTTGGGTTATTTAAGCTCAGCAAAATTACTGCTCAGTGTCATGACAGGCTAATGGACAGATAAACACAGTGACAGATAAAAATACACACAGACCAGACAAAAAATGGGATTCATCAACAGTCAAGTGGAAGTCAAGAACACTAGCACTGTGCAGGGCGGTAATTCAGGACATGCTAGTGTTTCTCCTCACGTATGTATGAATCACCAACTTTAAATGAAAATAGGAAACACTGAGCAGGAAAAAATTTACCAGTGTTCACTAATGTGTAATCTGTGAGCATTTCAATGTAATTAGAGGAAGTACCTAAGAGCCTGAAACTGTTAGGCCAAATCCTGGGGGAAAGACAGCAAAACCAGTTGACTGAAGCCTGCATGGGAGGAGGACGCTTTGGTAGTCTAAGAATCACCTGCTTTTGGGCCACTGCCCCATGAGGCAGATGTGGTTCTCAGGTATGGCATTTCAGCCATGCCAGACTAAAGACTGGTCTAAATTGCTACCAAGGTTTGAAAGAAAAGAGGGAACTGGCAGGAGACAGACAAGGTTAGCACTGAACTGAAACGAACAGGGCATCAGTGTGAGATATTTTGTTGGTTTTGGAAGTCACGTGACTTGGAGCTAACAGAAAGGGAAGCAAAGAGTAAAAACAAAATGAATGTGCAAGGAGCAATGATGGAAAAGAAGGAGGAGGCAAGGAAGAAGAGAAAATCAACAGAAAATGGAAATCGGTAGAAAGATAGGAGAATCTGGAGATGCATAAAAAAAAACCATTGGTTGCACACACCAGCAAGAATAAAGCTTGAAGTCTAGACATGCCCAGCAATTTTCAGGGGACAATATTTCAAATACACCAAGAATATGCTGAAAAAAACCCCTTCTTTATCCTGATTCACCCAAATGCTAATACAGCCTACAACCAGTTTTCAAAGAGCCAGACTTAGAAAACTTTCTTTGGCAAAAATTCGAATATGATAGCAAGACAATTGATGAACGTTAACTCCTACCCACCCATCAGGGAGATTACCACTTCAATAGTGATCTGGTGGGTTTTGCCCCCGTTTTATTTGGCAAGGCTATCATTACTATTTTGTACTTGAGCACAGACTTGAAAGCATAATGGTTTGTGGCTTAAGACTACTGGGCTACTAGCATGATTTCAAGCACCCTGTTTTTAAGAAAACAAAAACAAAACAAAAAAACTGCAGAGAGAGTTATGCTGACTCTGAAGAGAAGTGGCCAATTGCAAATCTCTTTCCACAGGGTGTTGAAGACCCTCCATTGCAAGCAATGGTATTTTTGCCATAGGTGCTTAGCATCACACAGACCTTAGCTGTGTAAGATTCAGAATTCCCATCTGATATACTGGCAAAGTGCTTCAGTTTTTGAAGTGCTATTCTCAAGGCAACAATGCATTGCTTAATTCCAGACTGGACAAATTCCATGCTTCAGCAGAATTTGCAATTGTCAAGCCCTATTGAAAAAAAAACAAAAAAAGGTATTTCTGGCCTCTTTCCTAACACCAACCATCCATGATTCCACAGCTCTTTTCCAATCCTTTGTGTTTCTACATCTGATCTGTGCCTTGTGGCTACTGGCCTCATGCTGTTCTTCAGCAGAAAATGACAGGCAGCAGCATGAAAGGGATGGCCAAGAGTCCAAGGATCTACTTTTCTCAACTCTGGACTGAAACTCATTTTCAAGCAAGATCCCATTCACCATCATCACCCCACACGTAACATGGCAGTATTTGAACATAAAGCTCATTATTGCTTAATCAAACTGTACATATCCAAAAGACAAAAATTCAAGAAGAGTGTGTCTTAGAAATGACATTATAGTGATATGGAACATTTTGACATGCCCATCCCAGGTGGCGATCAGAACAAATACAAGAGGATAATTACTACCTTATTAGAACATAATGTTATGATATTGAAATCTGCACTTAGCCTGACAATACTAAAGACATAAGTCAAACCATCCACTTAATTGTTTCAACACTTGAACAATACAGAGAAGATTAAAGACCTTCTAGAACTGAGATTCACCTCAGTGGAAAAATCCACGTTTTTTTTTTTTTTTTTGAACAACTACATTCCTTATCAGGATTAACAAAAGTGTGTTTTTCTGAGGCAAAAGCCAGAATAACTAAAAGGGATTTAATGTAGATTAAAGTATTGTGTATGGTAACACTGAAGTTGTTATTTCAGGTGATTTTAGCTTCAAGGTGCGCACACTCAAAAAAGTCAATACAAGTATAAAAACATACCACCTTGAAACTGATGTTCTCAATGTACCAGGACACCACTACTGTCTCCCTCTTCACTGCTCCACAGCCACCAAAAAAAATCCCCAAAAAACAAAGCATCACTGATTTTTCCAGCAGGAGAACATAATTTTGACCAAATGGTATTTTCCAGGAGAAAAACAGCAGCATGAAAAGAAAAAAAAAAAAAGGGAAAAAAAAAAATCATCATTTTCTCAAAAGCTAGTCCTGTGGCAATGCCAAGAAATATGCCACACTGTTTACTGGGCAGCTGTATTACAGCCTTTGGCTCCCTGTCTCCTACTTCAGCAAATCCCCTATTAAAGCAAGCTGAAAGCATGCTGCCTACTTTTCACTTAGTTTATTCCCAGCTTCCTGCTTTTGACTGAGGCAAAATTACCTAAACCATCTGGAAACATTATGATCACCCATTTGCAGAGTGAAGCCTGGTGGTTTTTTCCACCTAACTCCTTCAAAACAGCTCTTCTGTTCAAGAGAAAAAACCATTTTTTCTAGAATAAGTCAAATCAGAACCACTCCAGTCAGAAGACCTGCAAAAACAACACCCACGGACTGAAATACATTCGCCGCCCACCAACTGTGGAGAGTTCATCCTGAGCCAGGCTCAGGTATTACCATGTAAAACCGGTGTGACAAGCCCAGCAGTAACCCCACTCAACTGTTTTTGTCACTCAAAGCCCTGAGCTAGCTCAAAACCTCAGAAGATACAGCTACGACAGAAGAAATAATCCAAACACTGCAGTTCCTTCTCGCCACAAAGCCACTGGTATTTGTACTGTAGGAGGAGCAACAGTTTATCTGGTGCAAATAAATCTCTAGAACTCTTTTAAAAAGAACAGTCAAATGGATTTCTCCATACAACATCTCCTGTATTTTACGTAATCCAACAGAAACCTTCTCGGACTGGTGGCAGCTGATACAAAGCTGCACCATTCCCTGGCAACATAAGCCTCCTACCTCGCACACTGCTATTACCCTGAGCCTTATAGGAAATAAGTTATGGGTAGTTTTGTTGTCTATCAACAACTTAAGGCATGCAGTAAACACTTTCAGTTCACCACCTTTGCCTACATTTATTGAGAAGAGTACCCAGTTGTCCCAGACTATTGATCACACCACTGGCATTTCATAAGATAAAATTAAACTTAAACATGAATATACTGAAATGTGCCACACACACTTACCGTACCTTTTCAAATATTATCCTTAGAGATATCCTAGGAGAAACCCTAGGAGAAACTCCACAGCTCTTATCAGCTAGAATTCAAAGGACGGAGAGAACAACGACGGGAAGAAGCACGCACAGGCACGTCACGGGAGGACGCGGAGATGCTCCTTGCCTCATCGGGATGTAGCAACTTCCAGTGATTGCAGTACAGCCCTGTCACCAAACTGGTTTGTGCATTCAAGGGTATGTCAGGAAATTAAAGACATGTCATCCGCTTCTGCTGTCACAACATGCTAACAGATATTTTTTAATAATATATATGACCAGAAAATATACACTCCGTAGGATTTTTTGTTACACAGATGTAAATAAAACATCATGAATATAGAATAAGAAATCATTCTCTCCAGGCATTCAGCCTCCTGTAGGCTGTAAATATGCACTATTAATGCATGGCTGTTCCACAACAATATTTTTCCTGAAAAAATCATTAAAATGATACATATTCAAACCACTTGCAAAAAGAAAATTTAGGCTTAAATTAGGAGCAGAAAAATAAAAGAGCAGTTTAGAAGGAGCAATAGAAAATTCTTTACAGGGAATTCACACAATTCCTTAACAAAAAAAATAAATCAATCCTATCTCTTGATCTTCATGAATTGCTTATAGCCAGGTTTGGTTAATATACAGATTTCATTTAGCATAAGTCAGCATAAGACAACTGCTAAGACAATTTTTTAGTTCCACAATACTATCCCCTGGATCACCCATTCAGTTCCAGAAACTAAGGACATAAACTCAGTTCCTACCTTACCGCAAACAAAAAGATGCAGAAACTCTTCTCCTGGCCTCCACTGGGACGCCACCCTGACACCCTATGCCACAGCTGCACTAACTGAAATCCTCATCCTTGCCCTTTTTTCTCATAAAATGGACTGAAAATAGAGAGATTGAAAACAACATCTCCAGGAAGCACATCTGCAGAGATTGTTGTGATACTGGGCTTTGCAGATCCGGGCTATGGTGAGCAATGAGGACGACAGAAGTTTGCTGTGGTCAGACACAGATCACAGATTGGTTGGAGATCACAGGCAGGGAGACTGACAGTATTCAGATAATACTGGAAACCTACACAGATTATATTGGCACCACCAGACAGCTCTAACAGCCCTCCCTCCCTCAGTCTGTGACTTCTTGCTGTGTCTCTTTGTCACATCACCTCAGTTCTGAGGTTTGAAGGGAACTTTTGGAGGGTAACTGGGAAGGTTCCAAGTGACAGAGCCACATGCACCATGTGCTTCTGTATGGCTTTTTGTCCTACTGAAGCTCTATACAGCTCTGCCTAGGTACTCCTCTACATAGAGATCAGCCCCCTTTGCTTCTTTAAGATCAGTTCCTACTAGGCAACAGGATCAGCCCAAAATCCAGAGTTGGCAAAATCCATCATCTGTGCAATTCCACTCAGAGGACGGTCCTGCAAGCATCATCCACCACCTATTCCTAGTGACACTCTACATCTCCTGCTCCTCCTCTGCTAGATAGGAAACGAAATAAGCCTTTGGAAAACAGCAACTGATTTACATGCATTATTAATACCTTTCAACGTAACAGTATTCAATATGCTACTCTTCATTGCTTCACATCAATCACAGTCTCCTGTATTTCAGAGGAATATTTGCCCACTCACTGTGTAAATCCAAATATAATAAAAGGAAATTCTGCTCATTCCTTGACTGAAATTAATTATGTTTTTTATAAGCTGACATTCTGGTGGATCACATGCATTTTGGAATAAACTGAAATATAAAAAAAATCATTATAGACTACATTCAAAACTCTTCTAATAAAAAAAAAAAAAAGCTCTAACTCCTTCCACAAGATTTCTCATAAATGCAGTCAGGTTACTTATTATATATCATCATACAAATCTGTACAGATTCATTGTTCTTACAGACTGTTGTTCTTCAGCAAGTATTGTTTGCCAAATGGACCTTCATTTTCTATTGCATAGTTAATTTGTGTTTAGATACAAGTGTCTACAGGCAAAACCTATACCTGAACAGAATAGTATCAGCTACAGGTTTTATATTACAACCCTTAAGAATTTAGTGAAAAACTAAAAATCACACAGTGATGAAATGACTTTTCCAGGGTTATGTAGGAAGCACCTGGCAGAAATGGGAATAAAACCAGAGCCCACTTAGGCAAAAAAGTCAAACTTTCACTCTCTTGAATTTGGAAAAAAAAATTAAACTGCTGTCATAATCCACTAGAAAAGTATAATTTCATACTGTTTAAATAATGCCCAATTTACTTGCAGCTGTATGTCTATTTTGCTAATATTGACAGCTTGTTCTGTATTTTAGTCACCACATAAAATAATTTTGTTCAGAGCTGTCACATACTAACATCCTTCTCTAAAACTGGCCCAAAATTTTTTACCTTTTTAAAGTATTTATTTCAAAACCTGTTACTAAAATTTGTCTGAAATTTTCTCCACCCTTTCAAAACCAAACATATCAGCCTCTAATTCTAAATCTGTAAAGTCCAAGTCTAGTATCAATGTCTGGTTTATTTTACCTCTGTATGTCCTGCTTTCAAACAAAAAGCCTCTAATGACATTAAAATTAAAAAAGAACAAAACTAAATAGAACAGTTCATTTGGGCATCTTAGATTATTATTTCACATTCATGTAAAAAGTTTCCCTGGGACTTACAGATCTAATACTGAGGAAATACCATATTGGCCACAAGGTCCTATGGTTTACTTTGGCCATCAGATAACGGAAAAAGCAGAACAATAAATAAATGGCCATTTGTCTCCACTTTCACCAGTGTTGGATAGTATGTTAAAACAATGTAAACCTGAACTGCGTAAACCTTCATTCCTCAAAAATTATGAATGGCTCCTCTGTGCTGGAATGTTTCACTGATTTGCAAGGCTGAGTAGGAAAGCAGAAATAACTTCTCTGTTTCCTATATGAGGATCATCACCTTTTTGAGTTACTTTAGGAACTAGTTATGAAAGAGTATTAGAATGGGCAGTGGTTTCTGCAAGGCTTTTGTGAGCCCAAATGATCAAATAGAGATCTTTCTTGGTGTCACTGATGATCATAAATGTGATAGTATTAGTCCCTTCCTTGATGATCAATATCAAAAGATGTCCATAGAACTGCAAACAATTCACGGCCATATTTCATGAGCTCCTGAAATGAAAGAGCCAGCAGGCAAATAAGACTTGTGCTGCACTGGTTTAGTTCTCTTAAAATAAAACAAAATCAAAACAAAACCAAATCAAACCACACTTGTCACAGGTAGTACATATGCCTAAAAGCAATATGATTAGTCTTTGCTGTGAAAATATTACAGTGGTTTGGATATGTCTAAATGATAGAAAAATGAATTACTATTAAAAATAAAAGGACTAGAAATGATTTCTAAGGACATTTATATTTAAACTCCAGCTAAACCAGTATTTAATAGTAACAAGCTCTGCAGCCAAATGACACTTGATTCCTTAGATATATACCTACTCACTCACCTACCAAGCCTTGAGCACACCTATATTAAAATCCAATTTACTATCTCAAAAGCTGAAACGACGAAACGTGAATTCCTGTTTACAGGGCACAAGGCAACTTTAACCCACATATCAAGATTATGCTTTAGAAATGCTACTCAAACACCCCTTTCCAGGTTTGGATAAACATTCCCAAACCTTGGGTGGTTCAGAGCACATCGGAGGGTGCCCTAAGGCAGCTCATGGGCTTTGCCTGCCAGCGCTGCTGGGCATTGCTGCAGGATTCTGACCTGCCCCAAGGTTCCTCCTGGGACACGCTGACCATCTTGGCTGTATGTCCCAATGCAGACACACAAATTGCTTTGTGTAATGATCTTAAAACACCTCACCTCAGTTGAAGGTAGTTACATCATGGGATACTCAAAGAGGAGGAAAACGAGTGCGAGGATTAGTCCGAGCTCAGTAAATATTCTTTCTTCTGCTCTACCCAACTCATCTATGGGCAAATTACTCCTGCTTACAGACTTCCTGTTTCAGTGGAAATCAGAGATGACAGCTGAATTAAGATGCTTTCCATCAACGTCTACGTAACCTACTCACACTCAGTCTGCTGCACAGCACCTAAGGCAGCCTATATTGACAACAAACTCCTGAGTAGGCTTAGAAAAGGCTTCTCCTGTCATACAATCCTTCCTACAACATATGTTAGGTGAGCAGGCATTGAATGGAGCCTTCAAGTGTTTTCAACTTTAAAACCTGCATGTGTGGGGATCATCTTCTGAACAACACAGAATCTAAAATTTAGAGAGTAATAACCATTTAGACAAGAACTTTATCTTCTCTAATGATGCAATAGCTCCTTGCTGCAACTGACTAAAAGTTAACCATTCAATTTTTAATGTCACAGTACTTACATTTTTCATTGTTCCTGGACATCAGTTCGCCATCATACTGAAAAAAATAAGAATGCAATTTGTAACTAGATAATTGACCAAGACACCCCCATATGACCTCACCATTCACATCACTTATTGGTAAAGCCACAACGAGTAGCAACTCAACATATTGTTCCTTTGTCTACAGTTCTGCCTACTCAAATATTTTAACCTTTCCCTAAAGACACTGCCTCTCTGCTGCCTGCAGTAACACTTCAAAATTCAGCAATAACAAAGCCTTGACCTTAGGTGTACACCTTCTGTCATGTTGTGACATTTCCTTCTAGGGTCTGAGAGACTTAAACCTGTACAAACCCTCATTTGTCTTCACAGAATAAAACACTAGAAGCTTTTTGACCTGTCTGAGCACAAATCCCTTCCCACAGTCATACCTTGCCATCTCCCCTCTCCAGTGAAATCCAGTTCAAAACCACCTTGGCAGCTGATCCCACTTTCTGGAGGGCAAAGGAGGTCAACAGATAAGATGTTCCTACAAAGCTTTTAACTCAAACAGACCATGTCAACATTGGAGAAGCCACGTAGGAGAGAGCAGCCTCTTCCCAAAGGCAGAGCAGAGTAAGAAGCAGAGTGAATACAGGCAAGAGAAATTCTATCTCCCCAGTCATCTTCCCTGAATCCTGCCACTCACTCTGTCCCTAAGCTGTAAAGTCCCAAGACACTGGGGCTGGAGCTCCACCACTTCATGCCTCACCGTGGCTTCTCGCTCAGGCAGGGACAGGACTGTCGGATTGCTCTTACCTCCACCTACATTTTAAACTCCAACTTTTGCTGATTAGAAGCTAATGCCTGGCTCAGAAAATGGGATCCTTTCAAAAGTGCCAGAAAGTTCATTTCTCTCTGGTTATAGTTTCATAAACTCCTTAAAATTCAAAGGTTGGAGCTAATTTCAACATTAATTACCTTAATATTCAGCCAAATTGCTTCTCTGCTCCCAAGTCAGAGGGTAAAAAACCAGGCTGATGCATCTCAAGGTTTGCAAACATAATTGCTTTGGCATCCATAGCTGTGAAGTACTGACAGCTCTTCATAATATCCAATCTGCTTGAATATTCAGAAGTTAGACTTCAGGGATCACTGGAATTGATTTTTATTTTTATATTAATAGGTCTGACTCTTCTACACTGTAAACTGGACTTCATGCACACTTTCCTCTACCAACAGTGAAGCATTTTGACACAGAAAATATGCACATATATACCCATCTCATCAATAAAATATTATTACAAACTCAAAGTAGACAACAAGACACAGAAACAGGAAGAGGGTTCAACTTTAGTTTTACCTGCTTTTCTAAAAAAAATTACTTTCTTTAGTGTCATCCTTTGAATATCATTTCTCTACCTTCCAAAACAGCTACCAGTGGTGCCTCCCCTTCTTTATTTAGCAGCTGACCAGGAACTGTGAGAGGACAAATTGACCCCAGTATCTTTTGAGAGGGATTCTAATTCATATTTATGTTCCTTTAGCAAATATTGTTACATTAAATACTTATTAAACTCTCATCCATCCATTTGTAAGTGATTTCTGTCAATCATAAACACAACATCTCTGTTTTTCAGAGCAGTAAAAGCTGCAATGGTTGACAAGCACATTAAAATGGACTTTCTGTATACACCTGCTCCAGGTTTCTGCTCTGGGAAAAGAAAATTGAACTGTTTTCCTCTGCCCAGATACATACTGTAAACAGCACAGCTATCTTAGAATTTTGGGAGGTATAATTTCCTAAGAAAAGCAAAAGCCAATGGGAATATCTTAGAATAAATCACAGGGCTGTTCTGATACGTTGAAAACTTCCCAATAATTCTGAGGCTGCCATGCATATTTCCTACACACTTATTTAATTTAAAAAAAAAATAAAATTTAAGTCCTAATCAGTTAGCATCTCCTCTTCCACCTCCCTGCCCCTGGCTAAAACAGCACTTCTTTTCCCTAACATACACTACCCACGCTTACCAAAGCTGTGGGTGCCTAAGTGTTCTCCCACTTGTCATGTTAAAATTGGTTTTAACAGCTAAGTTTACAACTGAACGCCTGTAATTTCCTAACATGACCTGAGGCAGTTTCCTAAACTGTATCATTATCCCAACAAGTTTTCAGGGACAGGGCTTAAAACCTTACCTACAGCATTTCTATGAGGCTCTTGAAGAGTAACTCTAATTATTTGGGTGCTTAATAATAACAGAAGGAAAGTCCTTTCGTATATTTTTTTATTTTGCATTATCTTTCCAACATATATTTTCTACAACTAACATAGTCATTGCCCATTTGCATTTGGAGAAAACTAGTAATTTTTTATTGGCTCTTTTGTATATTCTCAAAATGTTCAGTCATGAAGTTCATACACCTTTTTCCGATGAACACTTTTTTTCCCTAAGCACATCCTAAATTGCTATTAGGAAGACCGTTCCCCCCTAGTTTAAGGCTTAATCTTTCTAGCACTCTACCTCCACTAAATTTTACAATATTTTTGTAAAACATTTCAGAAATTACAAAAATGACATTTTGTCACATTAATTATAAAATTATTTCAAGTTTCACAGGAGTAATTTTTTTCAATTTATTTTACTCTAACTCAGCATCATCATATTAAAAATGACAGCCATTACATGTCTCATGGTTTCAGTAAGAGTAAGAAATCTGCAACCACAGAAAAACTACACTTTCTTTTTTTTCTTTCCCCTCCTTGAAAATACACTGCAGAATTACTCTGAACATCTGGGCATCAAAGGGAACGGGATGTTTTTATGTAGTACAAGTAGCTCAGCAGGGCTATTTTGCCTTCATTTTTATTTTCTTTACTAACTAGTAAAGATGGGGATTGCTATTTTGACATACAGTACACAAACAGGAAAAAAAAATAAAAAAACAAAACAGAAAACTGGCTCCTGCTTCTGCTTTCACCTGAACTTGTGTATTTATTTCAAAATAACAGGGTGAGCAACAATTGTTGGCCAGACTCCCTGTACCTGGGAGAGAGTCTGGACATTTAACATTAAGATCGGTAAAATTATTAAAAATCAACCAAGAGATAATTTGAGGTTAGGATTCTGGCAGAAACGAAAATCCTGCTTTGACAGGAATCTGCGGTTACAGGTGCTCTTGTCCATTTGTTGGTTACAGCACTGCAATTATGCAGCACTCACCCTTAGCCAGGACCACGCTTTCAGCCCCTTATGCTTTTAAGGCAGTGCATGACCATCAAATACTTCAACCTTCTCTACTGATGTAAAGCCTCAGTATGCCCAAGATGACCATGCCAACAGAGGTCTCTCAAGGTAACAGCAGGAACATATTCAAGGGCGTACTGCATCTTGTGTGAAGTCTGATTTGAAAGGCTTACTCTAGCTCCCACAAGAGTAGCCTCTTCAGACAAGGGTTAGCACTGATTTTGCCAAGTGGTTTCTGACTTTGCGTGAAGGCAGCTCCCAGGTACGTCTCTGGGTGGCTGGCACGCAGCTCCTCTTCACAGCAAGCAGGGGCTGGTGATGTTCTGGAAAAACGGCTCAGGGTGAGAGCTGAGTCGAAGTCCTAAACTACCAGGTTACTATGTAGTACTGCTGTGAAGTCTACAACCATAAGTCCTGCTCCAAAGAGCATCAGTGTCATTTCTATCTATACATTAGCAATAAATTATCTATATATGGCAATGGCCATGTTTGGTTTGCAAACATGAAGCACATCCTTTGCCATATTTTCAAACCTGTTGAGTGAGAATTAACCTTAATTCTCCAGGTACAGCACAGAATCACATCTTAAGTTATCTTTCCTGGTATTAGGAAATCTAGATAACAAAACAGAGTAAATAAAATGGAAAATGAAATATGGATTCTAACCCTAGTCAGCCACATTTTTTTTTCACATACAAGATTATTTCTAGCACATTTAAGTAAATAAAATTGAGGTAAAAAATAGAAAGGCAGTAACAAAAGAAATACTGTTCTTATAAATTCAGTGATAATGTCTCATGTTTAGTAGGCTGAATAACAGACACCTGCTAATAAGACAAATCAGGTATTTCTACACTTCACACTGACTTCTTCTTTTCCTTAAGTCAGGTTACTGTTCTTGACTATATGCCAAAACTAGCTATATAGCAAACATCGTTCAAGAGTTAACTGAGTGGTTGAAAATTAAAATACGAACTTTAGTTTTATCTTCATGTATATGTAGTACCATCATTTCTCTGTTAAAACACATACTTGATTCAAAGTGGATACTGTAGTTGTACAAACCAATTAAAATATCACAAACCTAGAGACAAAACGCTAATGCTCACAAAACATTTTAAAGAGAGTAAAATATTCCCTTGGGACAGAAATTCACAATTATTTGCACTGTAACTACCAGAATGATATTGCTTCTTTTCATAACATTACAGATTAAATTACATTTGTCCAAACTACTTTGTTACATCAAATTGGTTTTCCCATCCATTTGAATGTGATTTTGGCAGAAGATTCTAATGTTTCCTATTCTTAAAATTTTATTAAATTCTGTTTAGAAGGTAACAGCTTAATGCACTGCAGGGGGATTTTGTGACCTAATTACTATGACTGGTAAACTTTAACATTTTTCTCCCCAGTTATTTATCTGTGTCACAGGAGGAGCTCAATCAATTTATTTCCTGTTGGTAGAGGGATATGTATTTCTATCTTCCATGTAAATACACTTAAATGTTAACAATGACCTAGCAGCTGACTACTTATTTAGATTTTAGCCTGAACTACTAAATGAATGGAGAGAAGAAAAAGAATTCAAACCATAATTGTTAAAGAAGCTGCTGGAAAGCACCCCGCGAGGAAGGCATTGACAACCACTGACATGGAGCTCCAGCACACAAATAATTAACTACTGACAAGTAGAGAAACAAGTGAAGCCACCTTGCCATTTAGCTCAACCACCAGGACAGCCTCCTGGCTGTGGAGCTGCTTGGAGTCCATCCTCTCCTGTATTTCTGGAGAAATTCCCAAGTAGAGACTTGTTCCATACCCTTCCCCACACAATCCGACGCCAAGCTCATCCACTGGACGACTGATCCCAAGCAGGAGGGCTACAGCACAAGTGGTGATGCCCACCCTGTCACCATTCTTTGCAGGTGGCTCTTCAGTGGCTGCAGCGCTCTTGGGCTCTGTAGGAAACTCACTCATCCCCCTTCCTGGTCCCAGGGAGCAAGGATCCCTGGTTCTTCGTCCTAATCACCAGCGTACAAAGCCCTGCTCAGAACTCTTCCTGAGCATTAATTATTTAAAATACACAACAGACTTCTCATATAATATGTATGTTCCTGAGTTCACTATGGGACGTCCTGTGGCTGAGTGGTTCAATTCATGCCAACGAGGCGGCACACCTGGGCTTACAGACACCAGAAGGAGATAGGTGAACATAACTAGATACACAACAGAAATTGGATCTATATTTGCTCAAAAATAAAGAAGGTTGTGTTAGATATATCAAAGGTGAGGTGAAAGGAAGAACACAATAAAACAGGTTTTACAACAAAGAATTTCATTCAGCTATCTGTGCAGTATATTAATTCACTTAAAAATCTTTTCTTCTGTGCATCGCCTCAAGAGAAAACATGTGAAAATAAAACCAGGGAAAATGATCTTGCAGAGAATACAAGTACAGCCCTCAGCTATTACAGGCAGCGTAGTCATGAGGCACGAGGCATGACCCAAGCTGCCACACGGAGACAGCAGACAGCATAAATCACCTTCACTCCCTACTTACAGTAAATCATTCTCACCCATCTTGACCTTCCACAAATTTGTTTTGCAAAGCCAAAGTTATCTGGCAAGTCATATAATCTGAGCAAGCCAAAGAACAGCTGCATGTATAAACAGCTCTCTCCAGAAAAGCCATCTAACTTTCACTTTCACTCATTAACGGTTCTGTGCAGACTGATCAGCTCCAAAACAACTACTGAACCTGGTTAAAAAAGCCCAGGAAGTTAAAATAATGGTAAAGTTTCTTATGCTCATCGTTGAGGTCAAATATATTTCTGTATGTCACAGAACTACTGACTGATGCAGATACAACTTGTAGCTAACCATCCCTGAAACATTTACTGGGCTAAACTTCCAGCATAATGATTTTATATCTGCATTAAACAAGATGTTGTAACAGCTCATCGCAAGCGTCTTTCTGCTTCATAAAAGAATGTGAAACACAGGAAATGAGAAGTCAATTGCTTTTCTCTCTGCAGATGAATGTGTGTGACATCAAGGTTGTATAACAAATGCACAGCCTTCGTTCCCTATAAATCAGTATCTACAGATTCACAGTTTGTGTATTCCCTGAAGTGGCAGAAAGGCATGATAAGTTTCGAGGTAACATATATTGAATTTGGAAATCAGTCTAAAATGTAGCTATTAACAGGGACATACAGATATTCACCTTCATGAAGACTTCATGCTCCTGAATTCCTTCCTCAAACTCTCCTTCATTAAATACTGACTTTTTAACAGCACTTTATTACGAAACAAAAGCAGCTACTGAGCAAAACAACTCTTCCATGAATGTCCGTATTAACAACAAATGTCACTAGCTGGGATTGTTTAAAGCATGCAGGTCTCACAAGGCTTTGCCAGTTTGGTGACAGCCAAAGTGAACTTTCCAAAGCTCCCCAGTCCAGCAGTGGCCCCCCCAGGCACTGGGAAACCCCCACTCGGACGATTCAGAATTCAATGAAGAGCCACTGCAGCCAGCCAAGTCACAGGCTACAGCAGCCAGACCTCTCCTAGAAATTACCATCACCACATGAAAGCACCGCTCTCGGTTTCCAATTTAGGGGGCAATTTTAGAAATTAAGTACCTTTAAATCTCTAGCAAGAGGTGCCCAATAAAAACAAAGCATGAGTTCAGAAAGGACTGCTAAATGCTGAAGGATGTGACTGTTTCAAATAGGAATCTTCTGACACCAGATGAAAAACTCCAGAGCACAGTCCAGCTCACTGCCTGCAGTCTGGAACATGCAGCCATGGCCAGTCTCGACAAATGTGTTAACAGGAGAATGTGCTGGAGGTGGGTAACTCTGAGCCTTGTGAGAACAACCTGCTCTACAGTTTCACAGACTTCTCCATCCTGCAGATGCTCCCGACAGACTCTGGGACACCACAGTACACAAAGCAGGGATTAATTCAGCCGTCGATGAGGAACGGCAGGTGGTTGTGTGAGGTGGAAAAAGCCATGTTGTTACAAATGCTACAAAATGTCTGTAAATGTGAAAATGTTTGCACTTGGGTTACTGTGACAGTGATTTGAGATAGAAATAAGCAAAATAAAATCTTCTGAAAAACAGTTTGCTGAGATTTTGACGCGAGTCAGGAAAAAAGCTACATATAGTGATACTATCAACTTCTTCAAAAAAGAAACAGATCTTCATCTGTATTTTGCAGTAGAAGAAATAGGTAGCGGACAGCAAAACACAGCTTAGCTCACCGTTACAAATATTAAATTGCAGGTCTGTTGTCAACATTATCAGAGGACAAAATAAGCCATGCTTAGAAAATCCATAAGATAAAACCTACTCTTCTTTTGAAAGGAATAGGATTAGTAACTCTCAGGAACCAAGCTATGTTTTTAAAAGGAACATGAAAAAGAATCCCTCTCCCTTATGTTCTCACCTCATTAAATCCCTCCCTCTCCAGAAGGTGACAATTCCACATCAGAATACAAATTCAGGTATGGAAATCAAAGTACAGGCAGCTTCATTTCCACCAAGCTGTTGCATTTTGAAGCCTGTGGTTAGCACATTTTTTTCCAACACTAATTTTTTTAATTCTCTTTGCAGAAAATACAGGGTAAAACAGAAAATTATCTTGGAAGTACAATTCTTATTTGAAGAAAGAATATGCAGTCCACACACATCCTGTCAGGCGAATTTGTATTTTTTATTTAATACTGTTACTTTTTTTAAAGCTGACATATTTGAAACCTTCTGCTACTGGTGCAGCCTCTATCACTTCAGGCAGATCTCCCTTTCAGCAATTACTTTCCAATGACTGCCCTTCCTGCAAGCCAGTGTCTTCTCCTTCAATATCACGAAGTTGCACCTTGAAATAGCTCTGGCAGACACCAGCCTGCTGGCCAAAAGTCAGCACCCCTTACCATCAGACACATTCTTGGCTTAGAGTTTATTAAAACTGAGCCTATTAAACCCAAAGATGGTATAAACCTCTTGCTCAATAAATTGTATTTCATAGTTTGAAAATAGCTAACTGCTTTACTGTTGAATTAATTGTTTTCTTTCCCTGGTTTTCTCCACATGGCTCACCTTCATGATAGCCATACAAGAAAAAAGGTTTTCTGATATAAAGCTATATAAAGGTATATTTATCTTTCTCTGAAATACAGACACAAGGTATATAAAGTACAGACTTGACAACAAAGCCACTCTGTGGGGCACGGAGTCCAACATGACCATGCCTAACCCCAGAAATTACTTGAGCTACTGAGTCCATCCCAAGCAGTCCACACATCCAGCCAAAAGATCACAGACTGACTGTTCACACACCTAAGTCAAAGCACATACAAAACTCCAAATGCGCTATACCAAACTCAAGAGCTACGATACAAATTACTACAAATCTCAGCTACAACAGTTAGGAAGAAGAACCAAATGCATCACTAATGAAGACCATTATCAGTAATGGGAGTTTCTTACACTAAAGTGCTCAGGTAATGTCAAATGATAAACCATAATCCACGTACCAGAGCACAACAAAGTAAAAGTGAATTTGGAAAAAAGTCAGAAATTCCTAGATTATAATATCCAGTCTTAAAAACAGTCTAAATTTTACTGTTCCTCCCTTTTTTTCCCCTCATATAAATCCAGCTAACAGTTACTAATTCCTTTGCAATTGCAACCAAGTTCCACTGTCTGTAGAAGTTTGCAACTATTACTTCCAAGAAGATAGTAAAGTGATGATTCAAGACAGAAGTGGCCTCCTGAAGTCAGATGCGAAAGGTCACCATTGCTGCTGGCCAGAGGTCTCTATGCTTGAATCAGAAACTGGTTAAAAAGCTTTCTAAGGAGTTGTCCCTTCCTTACCAATGCCAAGACACCTGTTGGCTGCAGTTGGCAAAGGAGAAGCATTTCTGTCTCCTGCCCTGGGATGAAGCACAGGTCAGAGTTGTTGGCTACGTCCCTGCTGCACCGTTACAGTACCCAGGCTGGATGCACACCCAGCCAGAAGACAGGACTGCACACAAATGTTGGATTCGATGGTAGGACTTCACCTGCTTGTTGTCATGGGCAGCATGTGTCTGGTGACAGGACAGGGGAGCGGTTTCATACAGTAACCCCAAATGCCTCAAGGGGTTACATATCTTCCCAAGCCAGAAGACCAAAGTCATTGTACTGCGCATTCCCAGTGGTATCCTGCTCTGGGCATGGAGTAAGAGAGAAAATGCTCGAGCTACATGGAATACACAAGCAGAACAACTCCTTCCTTTCAGCTCAGTCAGCTCTTTTTGTATTTCTGGCATTTATCAGGGGATGGTGATATTGCTCTATATCCTCTTTATTTGGCCAAAATTGACTTGGGGTCATCCAAAACATTCTTGCTTGATGCTTAGCTAATAAAATGCACATACACTGTCATCAAAAGAAATAAAGCTGTACGTCAAAGCAGCAACGGGCACATAAGCTACTTTCAGACCACTAGCAACTCTACAAGCTTACTTCAACAGCTTTGGAAGAAGAAACTGTACATGAGTGGAAAGGATGAACTACAGTGCTACAACAGCGTGAATCAGTATGGCTGATCTACAGCCACCCTGCATCTCCTGTCTTGCACAAAGCAGGGCAGTCCAGATCCAGCCACTCCCCTCCTTTCCACAAATTGGGTACATTGTATTTTTGTCTCCCTATACCGTTTATAGGAAAACGAAATTCTCAGAAAATAATCAGAAGTCAAACTAGACTTCCACTTCTACCCCAAATTTCAGGAAGATGGTAAGAAAATACATGTCTGCAAGCTTTAAAGGAAGCATCCCATCTTCTAAATTCTGACAGCAACACAGACTGAAAAAAACTCTTCACCTTTACAGGTGAAAACCAAGTCAGAAATGCATCACAAAATTCAGAATGTTAATTCTTTGAATTTTTTTTTAATTAACAAAAAAATTTCCATTATTACATAAGAAAATGTGAATTCCTTTCTAATACGTATCACTACAGCTATCCCTATGCAGGATGCTCTATTAAATCTGATGTAGTGAAACAACCCTTAGCTTGTGCTCTCTGCATTGCCTACAGAGTAAACGATAGGACTGCTCGGGTAAAACCCACATTAGCCAAGAAGCCTACATACTGAAAAGTACGTAGCTATTGCTTTGAGCCAGAAACCCAGCCACAGTTTCATAAAAAAATCACCTGGTTTATTATTCCTGACGAAATACTATTCACCAGAGCACTTTTGTGAGAAAAGAACACGCCAGGCGTTGCCAGCCATCCTGTGTCACCGCACTTGGGTGTTAGCCACAGATCCCCACGCCAGCCAACCTACACGCCTACTGCAGCACAGGCATGTCAGCATTCCTCCTCCATAATAAAAACTGCTTGAATTCTTTGTAAGAATTATCACAGGATACCAGAAGATACAGCACAGCCAATCCCCACCAAAAACTCACAGGGTTTTAAAGACCACTGGCTCTAACCTTTGCCTGGCCCCTCTCCCAGCCCCTATCTCTTGCCATTTACATTTGTCCACCAGGGCTTCAACATGATTCTGTTTAATGTTAACAGCAAATATTTGTCAGTAGATTCCCTTCTCTGGAGTTATGAGCTATCATAAGTATTTTTCAAGGAGGCAGAGTAAAAATCCAGAGTTAGTCCGTGCGGCACTTTTTACATAGTAGCTGAAGGAAAGCAGATTCAGTCTCCACAGTCTCTCATACTCAAACCTCCGCATTCCTTCAGGTCTTTGACCTCACTTTGCCGGTGCAAAAAGTTCCCACTAGATGGTGTGAAATAGGTAGGACACGTAACTCACTATATTATTAGTAAATACACATTCAGTAGAGTATTTCCCTGAGTATGAGTTGCAATTCTCTTTCCTTCCAACAGAGAGGATTAGTTTAGAGGAAAACCAAAATACACGCCTTACAAAGCATTAATTCAACCCAGGATGTGCACAAACTGGTTCTCTTGGAGGACAAAAGCAGCAACCCTGAAATCCTATTATCCAGTGAATTGCCTTAAAAATTAAGCATGCCAGTTTATTACTTCAACTAGAAAATAATCCAAGTTATCCTAGGGGAAAATAAAAATTAAAAATAAATTGGGAAGTCTCTCCTTTCCTTCCCCCACCACCAAAAAAGAAAAATAAAAGAACAAATACTAGGAAGCCCAAGAGAACACGAAAGACCCTAGGGTTTGTTCAGCCCTGCTTCAGTTCACATCTGAAGTGCTATTCTATTTTGAAACTGCGACTATGAAAAGACAGCTTCTTACTCAAGAATCTTCTACTAGGGACCCAATACAACAAATTCAGCTTTCTCTGGCCCTTGGCTGTGCCAGCACAGTGCCCCAGCCCTCTACCCAGAGCTGCGACGGCATGAGCTGGGGAAGGGGGAGGAAGTTAATTATAAGAACTGCTACACAAATTTTAACACTTTTTGTCTAAGAATTAGTCTGGGATGATCTACACAGCTATCACTGAGGACTTGGTAAGACTCGGGTATGATACAATTGTTAATTGATATATAATTGCTTCACAAAAGTTTGCATGATTGAGTGAAAAGGATAATGCATTATATTACCTCTGAACAGTAATAAACTACAATTATTCCTTCCAAACTTGAAAGTTCAGTTACTGAAGTTAGTAAAAGTGTGAATTGCAAAAACATTTGATTAGTTTCTATTATAAAAACACAAGGAAATATCATTACCATATACTCATGATGCTGATAGAATGCCCTTTCCAACTTTTTAATAATTGTTAGGAAATATTTCCTTGCAATTAAACTAATTCACTGCTTCTTTCTATGGAAAAGGGTTTAAGAAAGCAATTCTCACAGAACCCCTCTCGTGCTGCTGCTCTTGTTATTTGGCTTGTTTGGTTTTCAGGTGGAGCTCTTCCCTTTCTTATTTCTCTGACTTTCCATTTCCACACTCTCTTTTTCTTGAGTGTCTTCAGCTCTGCTTTTTCCTTCCTTCTTCCCTTGCAGCCTCCCCAGCGAAGCACCCAGACTGGTTAGAAGCTCCCTGGGAATCTGATAACAGCTTCACATCTTAGAATTAGTTCGGATCTACGTTTGAGGGTATTTCATTATTACTTTATAACTCAATGCCAAGCAAGTCAGTTACAGACTCAAATGAAGAGGTCACTCAGCTTGGTTTTTAAAAGTCCATGTACGAGACAGCAATACTTATGGAGCCAGACTACGTGGCAGCACACGCACCGAATTACTTTATCAGGAGTTCTTATCAAAAACTGTCTGGAGTTCATGATTTTATACATTTTTAGAATTAACTGTTGTAAAACAGGTAGCTGAGAAGAAAATAAAAGTTACTTGCTTATCAGACTTCAACAGAAGCCCCGTGGGAAGAGTTTGCACAGTACTCTCATAAATCACAATTACAAGTAACTTTCAAAGAAGAGGAAAGAAACAGCGAGGGAGGGGCAAAAAAGTAATTTCATAATAAACTGGTTTTGCATTACTGAAGGCATCACCCATATGTACCTCAGGAGGGGCTGATGTAACGTAGTCATCCCAGATAACCCATAAGCATACCAAAACCACTTATCTCTGCTGCACAGAGTTGTGGCACACAGCTGTTTGGCACCAGCTATGAGAGGAGCATCCTAAAAAGCCACCCTCAAGTGGGCTACAGCTGCCACTCCTGTTAGAAAGTGTGCCAACAGGCAAATTCAGGAACAGCAATCGCTATTTTTACCTTCCTCTGGTATTCTACACCATATATCGAGTTGAACTTGTCCTTGCTTCTATCTAAGCCAATATACAGCCCCCCTTAAAGGGTTTCTCCTATGTCCCTGTGTCCTTGGCTTTTGTTGTCCTTCACAGGGACATCAATTACGTCAAACATCTTACTACTCTGCCTACATGAAGGTTTCATGGGTCAACTCTGCCTGTGTGACCACTGGACCTTTAGCTTCTGCTGATCACATCCCTAAAAACGTAGTGGTTTGCTTGTGAAGAACAGAAGTAGATGCATTTCTATTTAAAAAAAAAACAAACGTATTAAAAAAATGAGAGGTAAGATGACCTCACAGGGTAACCTATGAACTACTTTTAAACTTCCCATATAGTGGGAACTGCATCTCCCAGGGCCAGACCCTGGCACCATGGCTGGAGTGTAAGTAGAGGACAATCTCCAACCGTGGCAGGTGAACAGCGTTAGAGAGCACGAGACTCCTGGGTGAACAGGTTTTCAGATGAGAGCTAAAGGACACTCTGAGAACAAGAAAAGAGATTGTTACAGTGACTACATGATACATAGGAGATTCAGTGACCAGGAGGGAAGAGACAGCCAAGAGAGAAGTAGTACAGCTTGGTACAACACGGGGAGGAGGAGCGTAAGAGACTAGTATGCAGGGAGCATGTAAGTTATCTCAAAATATTATGCTACAACATTACCTTCTTCCTATACCATCAGACCACTCAGAGTATGTTAAGAGAAGATATAGACACTTAAAATCAATTAATGCTAACAAAATCATTGACTCAATTCTTGTGTATACAGAGAGGAAACCATATCCACAGGAATATTGCTGAAACAGAAAGGAAACACCAGCAGACTTGCTCAGCATTAGCTTGGAGCATGCACGTGCATCTTGCCAGCAGACTTGACACAGTCCATGGACCACAGCAGCAGCTCTACACTAAATCCTTTCTCTCTACACCACTTTGGGGTGGGGCACATCTGTTGTCTCTGAGGCTGGTGGAGCCTTGCACCCACGAGTCTGGCTCCTTTATCTCCTCAAACAGGTTGACATCTTGCCAACTGGCAACAACTGGTCAGCCATGGTGGCCAGTGCTGTTTGTTCAGGGCCATCCTGAGCCCTGATCAGCTGCTGCTGTTCACATCTATGCCCTAGTCCTGCATACTAGTCCAGGCACAGCCTACGTGACCAGTTTCCAGTCTTGAGCTAACACAAAACTGTGTCTCATGATGTGACCTGCTTTACTGATGCCCCAGCCTTAGGGAGGACACAGCACTAAGACAATTATGGCAACTGGATAAAGAACAATTCACTAAACAAGCCCAGTAATTTTTATCTCCAGCACCAAATTTAGCTCTTTTTCATTTACTTGCTGATTTCCAAATTAGAAGCACTTACATTTTTCGCCCTTGACAGTCTCATTACAAAGCTACCCCTCAATATTTTTTGAGAGATGTTCTTTTTCTTTTCTATTTTTAAGCATCACTCAAATACAACTCTTTGTTCTCCAAACGTCTCCCTTGGCTTCAGATATGCATTCCAGATATGTACTATTTCTAATGTTGGGGAGGAGGCACGGAAGGGAAAGAATATCTATATCTGAGCAGCCCAGTGGAGCAGATTTCGATAAACTAAGGAATCAGATTAATGTAGTCTATCCTTTCCAAACCAAAACCTTACTTACATGCATGTTTGTACTTATCTTTCCATCCATTTTAACTTGTGAGAACTCAATCCAAGGCTATTTACTAGAGCCAGCTGTTTTAATGGCCTCATCACTTACCCAAACCCACATCTCAATAAGCTTGGGGAAGCTGCCAAAGGATTTGGCTGAACCTCTTAAAAGGCCCCATGACAAATGGTAACTATCATTCTATTATCCATCTCAGCGATATGAAGGTCTGGTTGGATTCTCCACTTCTGGATGATTAAAGAACAGCAGCAAGTTTCTGCTTCCCACCCACCACTCACAAAAAGATTGTGACTTCTTGGACACGCAGGCATTACCGCTACAATATCTATGTACTCTGTTACCTCCAGGTTCAAACCATGGAATTTGCAGTAAATTAAGCAAAACTCCTAGTGTATATTCAAATACTAGGGCACTTGCTGCCTGCTGCCTTGATGAAACAAGAGCTCCAACCTACGCACTGTGCAATCAGCTAGGACACTGGCAGTTTTCCACCACAGCACCTAAGTGGAGACACTCAGTCCAGCTCAGAATAATGGCAATAAAGGCCATAGAGAGCCCACAAACAAGCTCCCTCAGAGTTCAAGCTCATTTTCCCAAAACTTGAAGTTTACTGGTTTACTTTCAGAGAAGACAGCAAAACATTGGGCGTTTGTTCAGAGGGCTGGGAATAGCTGACCTTCTCCAGGAAACTCCTGGATGGGATGCGTCTGAAAAACTCTTTTGTGCCTGCTTTCATGCAGCAAGTTTTTTTGCAGGGACCACCACTGTGTTTCAGCCGAGGATAAACCCCATCCTGACATTCAACTGAGACAGAAAGATTTTTCTTTGTCTTAATTATTTATTCAAGCCCTGAAATTAATAATTTAGGAGGCGGAAGGAAAATTACAGATGAGAATAAGGAAGTTTGAGTTGTTTGACAATTTGCTCCAGTTCTGCTTTTAGAAAACAATAATTTCCACTTAATTGCACTAAAAAGGAGTCCAAAATATGAGAAGTGTGTTCTAAAAGCTTTATTCTGGGCCTTGTCTAAAAGAAAGTCTGATCTGCACCACACACCTCCCCACAGCCTTCTCTTTGTTGGCCCTTTCATTGCATTTCCATCAGTTCTGATATGTTAGTTAACGAAGTGCTGCAATAATAATACACAGAACACAATGTGGTGAGAGAACAACAACCAGAGTCATTAAAAAAGTCATGCATAAGGCAGGGATGTAGCTGAAAAAACAGGAAAATAAGAAACTCGGCTGCTGTGCAGAACTGCTGCCATTACAAAGGCGCGTGTAACTATTACAAAATACATCCAAGACACACAGACTGGCATTGCCCCTGAGATTATTTCTCCAACAGAATTTCTCCTTCACCTCTTAACAGAATTTCAGCTGACAGCTTTTAAGCTGTTTGACAGTTCAAGCTTTTCCTGCTACCCAAGAAGAAAATGCCATTTATGAGGTCCTATTTATGATCTTCTACAAACCTACTATGTTGTGAGATGTTTATTTCTAGCAGACCAAGACAGAGAGTCTGTTAAACATTACAATAGTTAAATGGTCTAAAAAAAAAAAACAAAAAAAACCCCAAACCACCCCATGCATGATATGAGTTAAGAGTTTCTCTTACTCAGAGTTGTGCTTACCATGACAAAGAAACTAAATTTAGCTCTTTTTCATTTACTTGCTGATTTCCACAACAGTGGCTGCACATTGAGGGGAACCCCGGCTCTCTACCACCAGCCCAGGAGCCAAGCATGGGCTTGCAGCAGGCACAAGTCCGAGTAAAATGAAAAATCCTTCAAGGTTTCCTAGAACATCCCAGCAAGTCATCCTGGAAGTCTTGCTACTGACTACAAATGAAAGAGGACCCTTCACAGTAACTCCTTAGAAGTGTGGAAAGCACTCGATCACCAGGACGCATCCAGACCATTTAGACCCAGCCCAGAGGAGAAGCAGCACCTTGGGAGTTCAGGCACTTGTGCAAGCAACAGGACGTGCTTCGAAAGTATATACAAGTGGAGCTTAAAGCATTAGGGAGAGGAGAAAACCATTTTCTGTGCTGAGAGAACCATTTGAAGAGCTGCCATTCATCGAGAGGTCTCCTCTTTTTCACCAGAACATGTTGCAGATGGCTCTCCCTCATCACGAAAAAGAGAAAGGCTGCCCAGGATTTATTACTTCAGTCTTTATTACAGACAAAATCAAATTCATCCCTCTTAACACACATCAACAGCTAAAGATGCTACCTCAAGAACATTCTCAAATTCCCAGCAGTTTCCAGGTCAGTTTTTATGACCTGTTACACAGGCACATCACTAACTATGCCATGAGTCTCTTGCATGTTTACCGACTATTCATGTTTCAAGTAATGTTTTGGGTTTTTTTAAACAGTAATATTTACACTTTTTGTTCTTGGGGTACCTTCAGACATTTGGCTAGACTTCCGATTTTGAATTTATTACTCTTATTTGTGGGGTGTTTTCCTATTCTGCTCCTGTATTAGACTGCTGGCGCCTACCAACTCATAAATTTGTCTCTAAGTTTTTTAGTACTTTTTTGCACATCTTATCTTAGCAAAGGTTCAAAAGTTCATTAGCGAAATGCTACTTATCTCTCTGCTCACTGAAAAGTCTTATGACAGATAATGTCAAGAAATTTAACACAATTACAGCAACTAAATTACATAGCAGCACATGGATCTTGTAAGGTTGCAGAAAACATAAGTAATTAACTGTTGTTAACAGGCTTACACCAACTCACCAACACATACGTAGACCCAAAACTGTACTAATCATAAGTACATCAGTAATTTTTTTAAGGAGCCAAACTAAATTACTCCAACTGAGCAGACATTACTCAGTTTGCTTACTGTTTTCCTAACAGAGAAAGGAGGACTTCAGCCAATATTCCAGTCGTCTGTGCATCCTGGAGGACTTTGTAGAAGCTTTTCTCATAGTACTAGAAGCCTGCATTTCCCTCTGCACCCCATCGACATCCACCAGCCAAGTCACAAAGCCACACTTCTGAAATAACTTGCCTTGGAGAAGATCCAAGCGTGGAGGCGAGCAGGCACAAGGTCAGAACCTGTGCTTGGAAGAAGTTATTTTGCTGCAATCTAGGGTGGACATGCCACCTGGAACAAAGGTAATTTCAGTGTACACAGGAAAGCATGGGAAAACAACATGAAAAAAATAAAATCACCATTTAATACGCAGCAATTTACCTGCACAGACATTTTAAAGTGTCCTTAATTTACAAAAACGAATATGTGAATAAAATTTACTCATAAAAAGAGACTGCTGTCTCCACTGGATTTCCTTCGGTACATGCAGAAGGATATTCTATGCAGAAGTGAATCCTAGTCAATATGGCTTTTACTTCCTTCCTAGTTCTTGCAAGGGACCTGTGCAAGGACACTAAACAAACAATACCACTCCAAAAATTCTTAGTTTAAATAGTGAACACGTTCAAGTGCCAATATCAATAATTCCCTATGAGCAAATTTTTCCTTTTACATTGGGCTAAAAGACAAACACTTCAGTTGACATAGAATATTTTCAAATTAAGCTTCGAACTAATCTGTATCCTCCTATCACTTGTATCTCCAAAACTCCATGAGTGACATGCCAGGCAGACTTACTCTGGTAACAGTTGAGCGATTTCCAATTTATAGTCCTTCAGAAATTACTGTCAGCATGTACAAATGTCCTGCTGTTTCCTGGCGATGTAACTTCATAAATAGGAGCCTAAAGCACAGGCCAGGAAATGACAAGTATCAATTAAAAAAAAAAAAAAAAGGAATGAATCCATCAACTTGTCTAGGGTAAAAAAAAAAGTTTTTTATTCTCTCTCATTAATCAAGCTGTCACAATTCTATTTATTTTTTTTAATAAAGTCCAGACTTTCTACTGGAAAAAATGCTGTGACAGAGTGTTTGTCCCAACATTCTAAAGTTCCACAGAAATCTGACAAAGGGAAAGAAAAAAAAACCTCATGGAAATGTTCCAAGTAATTTTAAATTTATGGTATTCTCTACTAGGATAACAACTAAAATGAAACCATGGTTCAGATCTACGGAAAGACATAACAGTAACCAATCTTGTATTTATTTTCAACAATAACATGGAAAACCAGTGTCAGAAACGTGTTTCCCCATTTCAGGTAAAAATAATTTTCAGCAGCATAAAACAAATATTTAGTACAGTTTTCAACTATTTCACATGATTCCAGTTATTAGAATAGTAGTTTCAAGTACGATAAAATACGACCTTGGATGAGTTAAAATGCATTTTATCTCATCAAGCTACTACTGAGGAAAGGAAAGTGCATTAAAATAGTACTTTCACCTTAAAATAAAAACAGAGAGCATGCATGTATTTGCACTAGTGACACAAGTGCCCTAGTGAAAGAGGGAAACACAACAACTGAGTACTTACTAAAACTAGTACCACAGTAAGAAATACTCAATATAAAAAAAAGACCAAGTGCTAAAGCCATGTACATACACACAGCTCTGAAGGGAGCAAGAAATTGTACTCAAAATAATGAAAAAAAAATTTAAAAAGCACTCAGTGCATGTAATAGAATCCATTAAAAAAGACAGCATGTATATTAGGATGTACAGAAAGCCTATAGGTTTCTAAATGGGAGTTTTAATGACTTTTCAGTCACAGACAAACATCATCCTGAAGGAAGGCAATTGCCCTGTGTGTAAAACGATGGAAATGATTATCAGCGGTGCCTTGGCCCTCCAGCTGTAGGATGTGCCCCACTCTTGTTCATGGTCATGGCAGTTGACTCACCTGCTCAAAGGATTAAAGAAACAGGAAGAGACAAAACTCCAGCACCGGGTAGACATCTGAGTGAGTAAATTAAGCAATTTGGTCCAAGATCACAACAACAGCCGTCATCAGAAGAAACTGTTTCAGACTGGAGAGAGCAGCTAGCCCTTCATCTGCAAATTAAGAGGTATCGTGCTGCCATGTCTGAAAAACGCTACTTAGCACCGAATCTCATTTTGAAATGGTTAATCCTGTGCCTTTCTCCACAGAAATACCATCCAATTCAAGGCACAATCCAGTGCTTCTCAGGATGCTGCTGGGCGTGTATAAATAACCAGCTCTGTTTCACTCGGTACAGTGAATGCAAAGAGCTCCTCCAGAGCCACCAGCAGAGACAGCCCTGGTGCTTTGCTGCCTCTATCCACAACTGCCAGTGGTTCCTCCAAACACAGCCCTGAGCTCCACCTCCACCATGGATCTCTCATCTACTTTAGAGAATACAGTTTTTTTATTTCTCCAGGAAGCCTTTCCAACCCATCTTTAGACAGAATCGAACATTGTAGATACACAGATATATATAAATCCATTGGCTTTGAATTAGAGAATTTGTATCAGAAAACTAATCCGAAGTGTGCCAACTGATCAGTGTTTTTCTCAATTCAAGCTTGTCCTTTTCATCCCTGGAAAATGAAATCCTTCACTTGGGACAGAAAGGTTTCTCCATCCTATGGCACCTTATGCTTTGCCTAACTGCTTCCGCAAAATCCACCTTCATGAACTTTTATTGACTTTTTTGGTTTTTTAAAGCATCTCAAGAGGGTGCTAAAAGTTTTGAGTTTTCTCAGGTTGTGTGGTATGAATAGATGTTCACCAAGTGCAAACTGAAATATTAAAGAAGTTAGACTCAGAGAGTGCTCCAGGGGTGCAACAGTGATGGAAATATTAGATAAATGTAAGGAGTCAGCAAACAGTTTTGTTCAGCTCATTAGCAGTATCCTGGATCTGCCACCTCCCTCTACCATTCCCATACGCCCTCCTGCAATTGCAGTGCTCTAAAAAACACAAAACAAAACAGATGCTCTTATGAACCCCACAAGAATTTTGCTATATACTGTTAATTATTTGCGACATCTGGTAACACAATACTCATTTGAAGTCAGCGACCAGCGGCGGAGGTCAGAACAATGACAAAGCCATCAGCCTCTACACCACGTGAGCTACTTCTGCTCTTCTTCAGTGGGTGGGATGATTCCTGCCTATGTTCACACAATAGCCTTATTCTGATGTTTTCTACAGAGACAGAATTTCACTTTAAAAGTGTGACATCATTTTAGCAATAATATTTCCCCTGCCCCTCCTTTTTTTTTTTTTGTTTTGTTTTGTTTTGTTTAGGGTTTTGTGTGGTGCATGCTTTTTCCTGGTTTGAAAGCTAGGAGTGTCAGGCAGAAAATTTGCCGAAAATCAACATTCTGTCACATTTGGATGGAGAGCAAGCACTATGGCAAGCAGAAAACATCCAAAGAGAGTTCGTCAGAGCAAGTTAAGCAGAGTCCCCCAGCCTGGGCAATCTAGCTAGAGCATTGCTTTGCAGCCAAAACACAATCAGAAGAAAAACTACGGCAAGCCATAGTAGCACAGCTCAAAGCCAAGAGATGAAGATCATGCTGAAGGAGAGGATTAGAGGAAATATAAACATTGCAAGCTTTAAGATCAGGTGCGCATCCTGTAAATGTCAGCATATTCAGACCAAAGAACTGCAGAACACTTGCAGGGGGCCTCACTCGCACCCCACACCACCACCTCCTCCAGTTGGTGCTCACCTTCCTCAGCATCTACCCAAGAGCAGGAAGCTCCTTCCTATATATATTTTTAACACTTCTCTATTTTTCTCTGTCTGTAGCATTTTATCTTCCTGCTTGCTGGCTCCCCCGGATGCTGCCATTCATATGGCACTGCTGTTTGGAAACATGCACCTACTCACTTCCTTTCATCATTCACTCAGTCTGACACCCTGCCTACCATATGCCTCAGGAATTTACGCTGAGAGTTCTTCAGCTTTCTGGGGTGCATTGTCAATTGCCTGCCAAGTCCCACATAACATCAAGCCCTGGTAATAAAGTAAATCCTCTATCAGTGGAGCCACTGCTGGCATGACGTCTCATGTCAATTCACATGGGGAAGCAAATCCCTGGGGTTTTCCAGGACTGGGCCCTGGAAGGTTCTCAAAGACTTTGCAAGCTTATGTAAATTCCTTATAATGCTCAAGGGTTCCAAAATATCAACAGCCTCCTGCTTGCATTCGTGGAAACTTGTCCTGAAAGCAGAACTGGACACAGGAGCCCAGACTGCAGGTGGCACCATACTTTGATGAGCACAGATCCAGCCACGACTTTGGAAACAGATTTGGTTCACAGAGAAATTTTGCTCTCACGTGGATTTAAAATTTCATCTCTGACATCTGCAGGACTGGAGAAAGAGCACAACCCAGCTGTCAACAGGTAATATGGATCCAGACCACTGCGTAGTAGCCTCACACTCTGCTTTTGCATCCCCAGGAACTGGAGAAACAACAAATTAGGATCCCATAGACTTCAAAGCAACGTTTCTTTTCTCAGTCTTCCCTCCTTCTGTGGCCCTTTAGAGAAGGGTAAAACCAAAAACCACATGCAGCAGAGTGCAGAAAACGTCCAGCTCATTTTGAGATGTTCTTAGAAGCTCAGTCCTAGTTAAATCTCCACAGCAACAGCTTCATGTGTACACGTCTACGTATGTAGAAACCCCACAAGCTGCAATCGTCGAACAGGTGGCAGGCAGCTTCTCAAGAAGGTACGTAGACCTATGCTGAGAAACACAACTGAGAGCTCATGAGCGTGCATTTTGGCTCCTAAATCTCCCTCATGCAAAGCCTTTCCATATTCTGCACTTCAATCATTTCAACAGTTCAAGAAATGGTGCTTAAATCAAAACTGTATCTAGTCATCTGTGTGAACGTGACTAGTTTTCTAGATATATGGGGCATGCAGAGTTTCCACTAAAGCCAAAGAAGCTGCAGAACTGAATACATATTAAGCAAAAACATAGACCTGTAAAAAGAAGTACTTCTTTCAGCATTTGTATGCTGATGCTGGCCCTCATGGTATGCATGAGGTATATTCCTTTCTGTTGCCAGTTTTCATATGAATGATCCTGAAACAAAAAGGAAAACTGAACCAGATTCTGAGATTTAGAAGCAGATCACAATTAACTATTTTGTTGTGGATACAAGTGTTGCTAAGGTAGTGGAAATTCCACCGTCTCTTGGATTAAACTCAAATTTCCCCCACAAGGAAAAGCACGTGTGCCTTTGGTAGGAAATTTCTAACATTTAATAAAAATTTCTTTTTAGACATTGCTTCCCTTTTAAACAAAAAAATCACAGCTGAAAACTGCCTTGTCTCACATCTAATAGACAGATGAAAGCGTTTTTAAAACTATGCACCATAAAAAGTTTTACAGTTGAAAGAAAAAAAAAAACGTTAGAAGCTTTGGAAGAAAATAAGGTACTTCAGACTACATCGTCAATAGTTTAGGTTCCAAATACCATAAAATATTAGTAAGTTCACAATCATTTGTACATTTTAAAACAGGCTATTGCAGAATTCCTTAGGAAGACAGAAAAACTAAGGACACCACCTGCTTCCACTCATAATCCATTCCTCCCAGCCCCATGTTATCTCTCATGCACTGCCAGAAAAACCCATTTCATGTGTGCTTGCATGATGTTAAGATGTAAGAAAAATAAAATATTCAGAAGGGAAAGAATTTTAAAAAGTTTCATGTACTTGTACAAGGTGAAAAAGGAACTATCTTTTTAAATAACTGCAGTTTATTTATTAAAAATGAATTTTTATGCTAGACATAATTTTTAATCCACCAATTAAAAAATTAAGTTAGATAACGCATATGCACAAGCACATTGTATGTACAGTATCTAGAGAAAACAGGGAAAATTCACGAGACATGAACTCATGTACAAGGTAGTACCGTCTTTTGGATCTGCTGCCCTGTTCCCAGATTTGAGTAAGGAATATTACTCTTCACATTCACATATGAGTGGGCAGAAACTTCTGAACTTCTACACGCAATGGCATAATGTTCAAATAATAAAAGAAAACTCAAGAATGGTGAGTAGGTTTTTACCAAAGCCCTTCAAAACTCGAAATTACACAAGAATTAGCCTCATAACCAGTGTCCAGTGGGATTTCTTTTCCTTTATTTACTTTGCTAATATGAGTGAACTCACTAATAAACACTTTCTGTTATTTAAAGATCAGTATATCTTAAATCTGGGCCTCTCTCATGTTATAAATGCTCTTAGGAAGCTCATTACCAAGCTTACTTTAGGCAATTAAGAAAACAAATTGTCAGCACTGGCATGGAGTGAAAGTTGAATGTGGCAAAGGACGTCCCTGAGCCCTTCCACACTTCACACTTGCACTGGATTTACCCTGGAGATCATCTGCTACACATGCTTCCTTTAAAGCAGATCAAATGCTAGTAAAATAAGGTAAGATTTAATGTTTACAAAAAAAAAATAAAAATCTAGCAACTACTCATATGTCACCAGTTGCCAGTTTTTGTACCTTTTGCTCATAAAGCATCTCCAGCACGGACATGGGGGATGTTGCACTGAAGGACGTGGTTTAATGGTGTTCATAGGTCTAGGAAAAGGTTGGACTAGATGATCTTGAAGGTCTCTTCCAGCTGAAACTGTTCTATGATTCTATGACATCCCTCAGCCCCGCTATGGTATGCGCTCAGGTGATATCTGAGCATATGACAAGCTATTCTGACAAGAGGATGCTACATTTTGAGCAATAAACTCCTGATAAAGGAAAAGCACTACCAAACTGCATTTAAAGCACTCTAAACTCTTGTCACATGGTTCTAGCAGCTTTACTCCTCTGCTTCTTATGATGTTCTCCTGTCCTCAGCAATGGGGCAGGAGTGCTCTGAAGCAAGGAGCTCTGTGGCTGCCTCCACAGCTATTTGTATCTGCTTTGCCTGCAGAGCAACAGCATTGCCAATTACAGAAATAGTTTTTGAAATGTGAATATGGGTGCTTTGCAAACTGGACTGAGACCAATAATTCATTTTTCAGACCTCTGGCTAGTTACTCAGATACTAATGGTGTTCAGCCACGACAGTCAAGAGTGAATTTAAACCACTACTCTAAGAGAGAATAATACCATTTCCTCACTACCTATCTCATCAGCCATCTCATGCTTCCTAAAGCACTGAGCATTTTCAAGTGCAAATATTGCTATACCTTCAACTGTTGCTATGCAACACTAGGTCTTTTATTTCCTAGAAAGATGTGAAGGAAATTGGACTCTTGATCCTTAGCTTAATTACTATTACTCATTGCCATATCTGCTAAACATAATTTGGATTAATACCCATTGAGAAAACCAGGTTATAGTCTTCAACAATTTACTTTGAGAATCTGGGCTCTGCTCCAATGTATTCTCCCCTCATTTAATATTTTTTTTTTTTTGAACATGACCTGCCCTGCAATTTTAAGAGAAACCATCCGAGTTCTTCATTCAGCTATATTACAGTCATTTTGCTTCAGAATTGCTCCCACAACAGTATCAGGCATGTCTCAGGGATAATTATGTTTTATGGTTATAAAAGTCAGCATTGCTGGAATGCAAGAGGACTAAAAGTACAGCACACACACAAGTTCATAGTGCAGCCCTTCTCATACCCACAGGGGAAATAATCCCACCTCATAAACAATCTCCCCCTTCCCCCAACTCCTCATCTTCAGGCATTCTGTGACAACAAATCACCATATCGATCAGCATAACTTTCAGAAGTAGCAGCAGGATTTTTTTTTAGTTCTTTCTAAGGCCAATCATTTACTCCTCTGTAGACTTGCAGACATTTTTAGTAACACTTCTGGATAATCAACTTTATCAGCCAGATGGTACATTTTTTGGAACAAGAGACATGGGCTGTTTGTTTCACCACAAACTGGGGCAATCCATTTTGATAAGAATTTAATTCATAGCTAATACAGATTGTTGGCAACTGGTTTTATATGAATTGATTGCACAGAGAAATCAGGTCAAGATCAGCTCTGGGTAAAATGACTGACAGATCTAATGGTGAACTCCTGTCACCGTACATCACTGTGGAATGTGGCCAACCAGAAGTTGTCCATGCTCCAGTAAGACAGAGAACGTGTTAAGTGTGTGTCCCCATCAATGCATTAAAAAAAAATAAAAAAGGGGATGAAAGGGACAACACTGGTAAATGGTCTCCCATTTCACTTGGGTACACACATCAACAGCCAAGTCCTTTATGCTGTGACGTACAGTCATACTTCTAATTACGTGGGATTCATAACACCTAAGCTGAGACTAGTCTACAAGTAGTAATTACAAGACAGATTCAGTTTCATATAAAGTATACTTTAAGAAAAAAACCTAAACTGTTGTAGTGTAGTATTCTTTTTATCAAAAAAAATATATGCTGACCAGGATCATTGAAAGTTTCAAGAATTGCGCAACGTTTACATTGTATTTACAGTAATTTCCAGAGCATTTTTCAGCAAATCAGTTCACCTTGTTTCTCTCCAAACTCACACTAGGCCTTTCTTTATCACATTAGGAAGTTTGTAAGTGAAGGTGTCTTTGAGGAAAACATAATTTCAGAACACACACTTAAAGTTAAAAACTGCAGATAGATTTTGAGAATGTGAACTAAATTCTGACCAGACCTCCAAACACTTATTTGAGATTCGGCAAGTGTAGGGTGCAAGACCTCAAAGTAGATGTATGGCATAGATTATTTTATCCTTTGCATAATAATATATTTGATACATGTTCTATCTACATTACAGTAGCTGAATTAGATCATTTAAAAGCAGAGTTATCAATTTTACACAAAATTGACATTTTCCTGCACATATCAACTGCTTTCTGACAGACACTCTTCTAGAATCACAACAACAATGAGAAGAACAAAAATGGTTTCCCATCAAATGGGGAAAAACAGTTCTTATTATGCAGTTTCATCATATAAAGCATTTTATTCACTGAAAATTAAAGGAGTCACGTTCCCAAGTCACTAAAACGCTGTTCCCCAACCCTATGAATTAGGGAAAAAAAGAAAATAAAAAAATCACAACCCAAGAAAAAGATGACTCATGGTTATTAGAGAAGAAAATTCAGAGGGCTTTGTATTTGATCTTAGAGATTTCACCCTTCACAGTTCAAATCTTCACGTTCTCTGCAATAATGACAAAGGCAAGGGATTACTGGATTTTGAAGAACTAAGGCTGCATCTCCCACAATCACACGACTTGGAGATGAAGCTGTAGATACCAGCACAAGCCAACCAGATAAAAATCTCAATAGCTACCAAAAATAAAAGCATTTCAAGATCCCCATTACAGCCATTCCCAGCAGCAGGTGACACCACTCTCCTTTGTGAATACAGAGTCTGTTAGTGCTTCACGTGGCAGCAAGTGGACTTCACCACCACCTCTCCCTCCATCCATGGAAGGCGCCAGCTTCTGTTTCAAGTTTACGATAACCAGCAGAAGAGCAGGAAGACACATCCTTTCTGTTGCACCTAGGAACAGCAGATAGGGGAAAAAAAAAAAGAGAACACGGAAGGGAAAAAAAAGGCCTGCAAGATTTGTTGTTGTCTTCATTTGAACAATTCAAACTCCTGCAGGATAAGTCTGTCTTCAGTTCCACTAAAACCAGGTTTTGGCTGATGCAGCTATTCAATTTCAACAGACTTACATCAAGATAAAGCAAGTCTAGATAATTCAGTGCTTCTCTAGTGGTCTCCACTTTCTTCTTCCCTTTTTTTTTTTTAATGTGGAAGTAGGTTGTTTTGTATAGTTTAAGATGAAACTTTTATTGCACATAGGGCTCCATTCAGAAGATTCAAGATTACCTTGTTTTAATAAAACACAAACATGATCTTCTGAAAGAAAACCAGCAAAACATGTTTGAAACAGTGTTGAGAGAAAAACTGTTTTAAACCACTGTTACATACCAAACTTACGTACTGTAAGACAGTAGGCAAAATAACTTAAACCTAAATTTTTGTACCTATACTCCAACTGCAGAAGCGGTGCTGGTTTTACAAGGGAACTATTAGGACAAGACTTTGGAGCTCCCACCAGGCACACAGGACACAGAATACACCATCATGACGCAGTACATTAGAAGGACAGGAGAAGGGTCCCCCTTACACGCAGCCTCACTTCATACTGGTTTTGCTTTGAAGCAAGTTACTCTGTACTGCAATTTGAAGGGCATTGCAATGAATGTACACTTCACTGCTAAGGTGAAATTTAGACAGCTAACGTGAAATTTCAGATGTGAAATTTATTACCTCCTGTGTGGGGCAGCTGACATGCTGGAAGGTAGAGATTCCATCCAGAGGGATCTCAGCAGGCTGGAGAGGTGGGCCCATGCCAACCTCATGAAGTTCAACAAGGTCCTCCATCTGGGTCGGGGCAATCCCAAGCACCAATACAGGCTGGGCAGTGACTGGCTTGAGAGCAGCCCTGAAGAAAAGGACTTGGGGGTACTGGTGGCCGAGAAGCTCAACATGAGCTGTCAGTGTGCACTTGCAGGCCAGAAAGTGAATCATATCCTGGGCTGCATCAAGAGATGTGTGGCCAGCAGGTCAAGAGATGCGATTCTTCCCCTCTACTTCACTCTCGTGAGGCCCCACCTGGAGTACTGCGTCCAGTTCTGGAGCCCACAGCGCAAGAAAGATATGGACATGCTGGAGCATGTCCAGAGAAGGGCCACAAGGATGCTCAGAGGGCTGGAGCTTCTCTCCTGAGAAGACAAACTGAGGGAGCTGGGACTGCTCAGTCTGCAGAAAAGAAAGCTCTGAGGAGACCTTGTTGTGGCCTTCCAGTATCTTAAGGGAGCCTACAAGAAAGTTGGAGAGGGGCTTTTTAGGATGTCAGGTAGTGGTAGGACTAGAGGGAGTGGATTAAAACTAGAGATGGTTCAGTTCAGATTGGACGTTAGGAAGAAGCTCTGGCACAGAACCACTGGCACAGGTTGCCCAGAGATGTGGTGGAAGCCCCATCCCTGGAAGGTTTTAAGGCCAGGCTGGATGGGGCTCTGGGCAACCTGGTCTAGTGGGAGATGTCCCTGCCCATGGCAGGGGAGTTGGAACAAGATGATCTTTAAGGTCCCTTCCAACCCTGACAATTCTATGATTCTGTGATTTGTTAGTTTTACAGTAAAACAGCAGCAAGTTATTATTAATAGTTTCTAGTATCTGATCAAAGTACATCAATTTGGAATCCACCAAAATCTTTTAAAATACATATTGTAACAGCAGCAAATAATCTCATAAAAAGAAACAAAAAGTCACATACAGCTCTGACAACATAAATCTGTAAGTTAAAACTGCAGAAGAGACAGAGGAGTTACCTTTCATTTCAGGAAGCCTCCTGGCTACTTTTCAACAGCTACAAAAAAGGACAATGACTATTTTATTACATCTATTTTAGCATTCTCTGAATACCACAGAAGGCCTCTAATGATTTGTGCAACTGTTAATTATTCCATCTTTCTGGTTAGCCTAGAAAATGCCTCCAAAGTGTGCCATATCTTTCTGTGGGGCACAGTGCGAAATCAGTCCTCAAAACCAAGCCCTCAGCAACAGACCTACCATTTTATCAACTCAAAGGCCAAAAGGGACTATTCAGTTATCTAGTCCCATCACTTGTATTTCACAAAACACTACATTTCTCCCTCAATCTCACTTCAAGCCCAGTGACTCTTTAAGACATGTCAGAAAATGTGTCAGCTGCAAGTGACACGCCAGTATTACAAAAACAGCTCTGATGCTGTAACATTGAGTACTGACAAGCTATGACCAGAGTTCCAGCACACAGATGAGATACCAGCACACCTAATTTGGAGGACAAAAACAAATTCTCTCTAAAGTCCAAATCTTATGATCACGTGAATAAGAAATGACACATAGCCCCAAAAAGCAGGGCACTCTGTACCACCTCCAAGATTTGACTGCCCCCTAGAAGAACTTCTGTAGCTTCTGAGAAGGAAGGAAAAAAAAAAGTCCAAACAAAAAAAAGACAGACACTAAGCCTAAATATATTTGGCCAACAGCACCTCAGCTGCATTAAATCCTGACTTGGGCAGCTGAATCCACATGTGTTAAGACCTGCTCAATGGCACCAACCGCAGAGCCAACCGGGATATGAGAACATTTGTGGAAACACATTTTCGTCCTCTCTATGGTCCACCGGAGACCAAGAGAATGCACAGAGGCTCAGATTGCATCCCACAGAGCAACTCACTGCTCCTGAAAGGGCCCCAGCTACTGAGCTCACAGAGCCATGCTTAGCAGTGCTTGCAAGAAAAAACCATACATGGTTAATTCAGAATTCAGCAGCTAAGAATGCTGATAAACAGCTTTATTTGAAGAAAGTGCATCTCCAATATTTGTGTGTTATTTATGCTGAACTCCAGTAGAAAATCACAAAGAGAGGTCTGTATAAAGAAATAAATAACTAAATAAGAAAATCAGGGATATCCATGAATGTACTTTTATAGACTCACCTAAGGATTCACTGTGATTTAAAACTGATGAAATATGAAAAGTTAAACAACTCTAAAGAGAATGATTTTTAAAGGATATGCAACAATTATTTCCTGACATTTAATATACGCCTTTTAAAAAGGTTGTGTGTTGTTTTTTTTAAAAAAAGTAAACAAATAAATAAGCAGTGCATGCACCTCTGCTTCAGAAAGCTGAATGGCAATCAGGCCACTGATTTCCTTAATCAGAGTGAACGTGCTCTTCCCTTCAGACTGTTCTCTCATTTATCTCACACTTCGCACACAGGATTACTCTGACAATCACCACTTCTGCTGGATGAAAGAGCAAGCGAGAATAATGCCACTGAAAGTATAAAAAAAATTTTAAAAAAAAACACTACACCAAATCTTTCAGTTTCTAAATATCTTTCTGTGTTTCCTGCCCCAGGTGCTGTTCAAACCCCTCCGAACATCCTGCCATCTACGTTTGCTTTCCTTCAGTTGACAAGGCAATTTAGCCCAATTTGACTACCAGTCTACACAGGATATACAGAATCACCTTACCATTATTTATTCAATCTTTTCATTTACTAGAGATCTTGGACAGAAACCAAACATGCCAACATGCTGTTTTCTCTTAACACCGTTCCTCCTCTCACTCTTTGCCAACTCCCCCAGCATAGTGAGTATGTGGTGGTGTGACTGCAGAGCACTTTATTATTTGCTTATATGATAGCAGAGAATAGTATCATGAAATGATCTTGCCATCACATCCTTATTGATAACTCTCATGCCCATGTACCTCCATAATTCCTCTTTCCAAATTGCAGCTGGAGGAAGGCAGAAAGGTAGGAGTTTTGTATTTTGGACAGAAATTAACATGCCCAGTAAGCTCCTAGCATCAACATCATAAACTGGCTGGGAAATGACAGGCAGATACTGGCATAAACCTGAACTTCCTAAGTGTCTTGAGTCTGGGGCAAGCAAAAGCAGCCTGTTTTGTACCATGATGCTTCTATGCTGTAACAGAAGAAGTGACCAAGTCTCCTTTCTCCATTCCTG
>NW_009733438.1:80953-90728 GCF_000703405.1 Apaloderma vittatum
TAGAATTGCCTTGTTGCTCCTGACTGTGAAAAGTTACGAGGTTTAGAACCATCTGCCACATCTGCCCTGCAGCATAAAGCTGAGCACTGTCGAAGTCTAATGGGTCACTACTGTCACTCCTGGTAGCAGCTGCTGGGTAGTACCATGTCGATGCCACTGCCATGCAGCAGGGACCCACACACAGCAGAGGGTGTCAAAGGGATAACCTCCACATCAGAGAAACCCCAGCATCTCCATCTACCACCAAAGATAGCTAAAGAGTGCCCCAGGTCCCTCTTCAACAGAAGGATTGTATTCTCCTAAATACCTTCACATAAGGGACACACACACTTGCTCTCCTCCCTAGGTCTGTATACAATACCTTATACTCCCATCTTGTGGGCTTGAGCTGCTCTAACAGTTAAAGAAATATTAAAATGCAGATGACAGTGGTGGTGGGGAGTAATAAAACGAAAAAACAACATGCAGTGCCTGTTGAGAAGGAACAGAAGATATCCTACCTAGCTCTGATGGGATGGAAAGCAACATTCTATTGGGAGCTTTTGAAGTCTGGCTCCTTCTTGGATAGAAGGTACTTCTGACTTTACAACATCTTTTAAAGGAAAATTAAGTATTTGCTACAATATTTTAAAATCACTTTAACAATGTAAGAGGTCTTCCTATTGTAATTCAGAGCTTTTTCTTGCATTTTTCAATTAGTTTTAAGTAGAGCTGCTTTGAATTTTGTATTGTAGTTAATCATCAGTATTTCTGAGGCTAACAAAAATTCCTTTTGCTGCCAACATACAAAAAAAACCAGTTTATGCCTGTTCTCAGAACAAAAATGAAACAAGATAAGTATTTAGGAACTAGATTATTTTAAAAAAACAAACAAAAAACAACTCCACACCACACCTCCATACACTGTCACCCTGTCATTCCCAACCAAGTGTAGCCAATTGGTGGCAATTAGCACATTGTGTACAGCACGATTCAGCCAGCCACTCGCTGGGTTGCCAAAGAAATTCTGTGTGGCGGTTTGCCTTAGAGCTTATCAGCTGTGCTGACAAGGGACGCAGGCGCATCAGCAAACACCTCCTAAAACATGCAGCAGTTTGGCTGCTGTTTCTACCTGTCAGCCACTTCTCCTCGAGCTGTTATCAGGAGGGAGAACACTTAATCACAGCTCTCCAACAGCTAATGTTAAAGGAGAGGGCAGGATGACTTCTGGCAAAATAAAGTCAGCTGAAGTTATCACACTTTCCCTCACGGCCACACTGTTCCCCAGACCAGTGTGGGATAATTTTAATCCATTGCTGTAAGACAACCACGTTATTTTGTTCTCTCCCATTTCAGTCGCCTTTTGCTTGAAAGGCTGGGTCTTAGCCAAGAATGAGCTTGCAGAATTTTGGCTTGCTAATGCAGGATCTGATTCCCCAATCCATAAATTAACTTACACTGACCACATACTGCAAGGGTATCCTTATAGAATGTATCAGAGATGTAGAATTTCTAAGCAGCACCCTGATCTGAAAAAATATTTACCATATTACTTACTTAGCAGCTAATAATTGCTCTTAGACATATCAAAGATCCCTTAACACAGAAAGATCTTAAATATAATGTGTCTTTCCAGGAAATTAAAATGAGAGATGCAGTCCTTCAGGGCCTGTGGTCCTCACACATACTGCTTTTACTGACGCTTGTTTACCCTTCAAAACATTTTAATTTGCTCCTTTAAAAAAAAGTAAAAGCCATACCTCTAAACATGACATAGAACTCATTTTCCTTCAAGAACTTCACAAAAAATTATGATAGAAAAAACGTCTGTGAATTTCTACCTTTTTGTTTCCTTCATCGCTCCTATCTTAAGACTATAAGCCTGATCTTCCTTTCAAACCCCATTTTCCCCACTAATATTTTCAAGAAATTACTGCATCAACAGCCTGACATAGGCACCCTTGAGAGGTGTGAATGACTACAGAGAGGGAGCTGGGTTCAAACTCGTTGATTATTCAGTCAGAGCAAGAACACTCCAAGAGATGCACAGAACTGCAAAATTCATTTTCTTCTTGAATCTATTAGCAAATCTGAAAAAAAATAGATTTGACAAACACAGCATATTCTCACTGACCACAAAAAAATACAACGTTGAACTGCAATCTAAAGGCACCCCCAGAGCTGTATGGAAATAAAAGAGCAACGTTTCCACTGGCCCACTGGATTGATAGAAAACTAGAGGCAAATTATCAAATCACAGCACCCAAACACCCCTAATACAGTAGTTTCACTGGTTAGCATGACAAGGATGTGACTAAAAGATGAGGGTCTACATCTGGAGAGCAGGGCCATGCCAGCACTACACATCCCCTTCGGGGTCAATCCCTGCATCCCGCAGCAGAGTTAAGGGCTCCACTGCCTTCACACCCCACAGTCCTTCCACTGCCAATAGCACCTTCCTTTGATTCGTCAGCAGTGAAGCCAAAGGAGATGGAAGAAGCTGTTCTACCCTGGCCAAGCTTTTCTGATTATCTTTTCCTCAACAAAAACCAATATGTGTTTGCTACACAGCTGACTGAGGATCACGCTGAAGCAGTGATGACTAACCCAGACAGCTGAAACTCTTCTGCTTACTACGAAGAACCAAAGAATTGCTATGAGAAACAGCACAGCAGTTCAACATGCACAAAGAGGAGCAAAATTAATTTAAGACTAAATATTTAAACAAATTAATACTGAAACAATAAAACAGACAATAAGCAAAACTGAATATATGTTAACATATACATGTGCAAACTCACACCACACTGTGCCTCAACATTACACCCAGAGCTCTACAATTTTTACTGATTTTATGTGGTAGCCATGTCACAAAGAAAGCAACACAAACTCAGGAACCCTCCAAGACAGAATTTCATCAAATTAAAAAGAAAACAATAAGTTTAACCAGTGCTTCAAGTATTCCCTTTGATAAAAAACAAGGTATCTTGCTCTGGGACAGGCCACAGCAGGAACTGGCATGGGGTTCAGCTGAAAAAATAATCATATATGATTATATAATCATAGAATCCATAATTACATTCTATAAAAGACCAAGCTGATGCCTCCTTTTCCTCCTGCTCCTGTTAGCTATGGGCTTGCACACAAGTGAACAACTTCTTTTATCTGCCAAGCATAAGAGCTGTGCAGAGTGCGAAGGATTTGCATGTATGCAGTTCCTTTCCACCATTAGGGTACCCTGAGCACGTATCACCCACGCTCGTAGAGTGTGCTACAGGGTACCGAGTGCTCCGAGACAGAGACTCTCCTTCCCTCCCCCTTACCTTTGGGTCTCTGCATTAGGATGTACATACCCCAGAAGAACAAGGGATGGGACAGAGAGGTCTCTTGTCCCAGGCAGTGTCCCAGTGGTCACAACCCAGTTCCTGGAATAGAGCAGTTACTGATGCCAAAGGATGCACCTTCTGTACACACTGAGGGAGACCCCCTAGCTCAACTCTACACAAACTTTCCCAAGATGAGAAACCACAGTTTAAATTTGGCTGGGAGCAGGGTTGAGAATGGATGTGAAATTGGGTCTCTTCCCTCTAATATTTACTTATCAAGCTAAGGACATTCTCTGACTTTCAGTCTGTGGGTCAGTGAAATATAATGGCATGCATTAAAAGTAATTATTTTTAAAGCACATCAATATAATGGCAGTGGAATAGTATCATCAGCGCTTCAGAAGAAAACCCCACACCAATATTCACATCTCTTATTCATATATTTTAGGGAGACTAAAGGCTCACACACTTTAAGATTCACATTAGATACAATGTTGGATATGCATGAGGATGAAGACTGCAAGAGTTCTTATTGTTCTTAGGCTTGGATATAATGGAGAAGATTAATAGGCTCTGGAAAAAGCCTCCCTATGCTCCCAGCACTATTTCAAGTTTTTTCACATCTTCTGGTCTAGGTAATTTCACTAAAGAGACAAAAGAAAGAGTTGGGCAGCTGTATTCCTCTCCTTAGGGACAGTTTTAAAGCAGTTTGCTCTGCCTATCTAAGTTTTTGTGGGTATTTTTTTTAAAACCCATGTTACATCCATGCAGGAGACAGAGCACTAAGAAAAAGTACTTACATAGTGGTGATGGAGAAGGAGGAAGGCTCACTTAAACCAAACTACATATTCACCCACCACGCAAGAGACTTTTGTTTGGCTTTTCTTGTATTTGCATGGCAAATACATGGGGCATAAACCTCATCCCAAGGGACTGTGTGTAGCATCCTCTGCTTTCTGCCTCAGCTGGCAGCACAAACCAGAACTGCACAGCAAAAGGAGGCTCCCACCTGGGAGCCTCAATGTGGCACTGATGACCATCTTGTTCATGAGCATCTTCTTGCTTTTTGGGGACATAAGGATGTAGCAACTGTATAGTTACCAAAATCTTTGTCTTTGGATTTCTAACCTGTTTCTAAACATAGGATGGACCTAAGACTAGCCCTGAAGCACTTAACACTTTTCCTACTATACGTGAGGATGTCTCTGAGCTAGCTGCTATATTTTTCAACTGGATTTGAGATTTTCCCACAATATACTATTGAAAAGGCCGCTAGCTCTAGATGACGAGGCTAGAATAACTCCAGAGAGCATTTCTGCTGTCTGAGAGAAAGCTCGATGTGATTGTGAGTGAACAATCAGTTGCTATAAAAAGTGTTTTTAATAGCGCATTGGGCTACTCAGGTCCACATTGGATGCAAGAAATACACAGAGCCCCTAGGAATTTCAGTTATCAACCACAGAGTACAGTATCAGTGGCAAGCATACAAGCAGTGTGGAGTTTTACATATCCATCGCAGCTGATGAAGCTGATCCAATGACTCCGGGATTTCTAGGGAGAATGAGTGCTGCATAAAGTCACACAACTTCACCTAGGTAAAACACACAGAAGAGCAGGCAGAAATAAGCTTCTAGCAAGGGGTAGGGGTTTTTCTGTTTGTTTTTTTTTTTTTTGCTCTCATCTAAACTGCCATTAAATAATGGAAAACTGGCATTATTTATTAATTGGGTTATTAATCTTGCTAGACTGTACCCAAAAGAGCAAATGCTTGTGCATAAACATAGCACTGTAAATAGAGTTTTATTCTGAACACAGTTCTTTCAATGCTAATCCATTACTTCCTCTTTCGAGTTAAGCCTTTCCTATGCAGAACCTTTATACCTACTAGGAGATTACACCTTTCCAAAAAGCACATAAAAGCTGTGCTCCAGAAATAGTACTTAGCTCTTGTGAGCCTGCAGATGGAATCAAAGTTGCTGGTTTTGATCTCTGAAGATCACCACCATGTATGATAGCATTAGCAGAGGTATTCAGGGCTGGAGCGTTCCACCACGACAAACAGTTCTCAGTGCAGTGCTTCCTCTGTTCTCACAATGCACATTTCTCACCCTGTCTGCCAGAATCCAGATTTGTTTTAGTTACAAGACCATCTGCTTTTTGAAAGGCTTTTTGTTTTTCCTGATGACAGATGGATGAGGTTCAAATTCTTCTTGTAACCAGCAATGAATTTTTACAATTCATTGTCTCTGCTGCTTACTGTCTTGCTTTAATTACTTGAGAGGAAGAACTCTCATGGGAGGAGAAGGAGTTTTCCAAATGCATGAAATTTTTAAACCAAAATAAGCATACAAAATACATTTTTGATGCTTTAACCACAAATAGTCTAGCTCCAGGTTTGTAACCTAGTTCTGTAATCCTGTATTGGCTCAGGTTTCACTTTCATGTCCCAGAATAAAGGGATGTGGAACCAGAGGGAGTACTTTATGACACTTACAACACTGCAGATAGCCCCTTATTTTTCCCTCCAGAGCGTCACAATATCATCTGGCTCCTTCAAAGTCTTAGTTCTTGAAGCCTGGTGTTTACAGAAGAGTCACACTTACTTTGAAAAAGCTCACACAAAAAACAATAGACTTCCAGCCCTTAATATTTCAGGCATAAAAGCTTTAAAAGTTGGTACTCAGATTATGAGGTTTTGCTTAAATTCTTTCATATTTTAAAAATCCCTCCACTTTTATTTCATATTTAATACTATTTTTGGAGTGACAAGCTTGGAATAGCAAATAAACCCCCATGATACCACTAAAACACTGTAAAAGTGTCCTTGCTAATACCACGCTGTCAAGCTGGTAAGCCTTGATCTGCAAGCCATAAATTATATATCTATCAGCCACGAGCACCCCACTACATACCTCATGAGGGGGCAGATGTCAGGAAGCGTGTCGCTGAGGATAGCGGGATTTGGGGGCCCCCATGGCTGAGTGCAGCTCCAAAACAACATTGCTACGTTGCCCGCGGCCTCAGCGTCGCTTTACTTATGGCCCCATGGTCAGGGACTGGGATTAACCAGCACATCTCTCCTGCCAGTCACACACAAAGTCCCGAAACAGGATGCACGCCTGGATTAGGGAAAGCTTCAAGCTGCTGAAGAGCCCCACGTCAGCTACTCCGCTATAACAGGAGACCTGAGGTATGTGGAAACAGGGGATGGGGGGGAGCAAAAGAATTGAGCAAAACGCTAAACAATCCTCTAGTTTACATCCCTAGGTTATGCTGCAGACTCATTCCATCTGTGAAAACAGTTCACGGTGAACTACATGTCATGTTTATATTAATTTCTTAACAGTAAAGAAGTGCTGCCTGTGCAGCTGCAGGCACCAGCCTGACCGCAGCCCCAGCGCCGGCGTGCCAGCCGCTCCGAAGGAGCACTGCTGGGAAGGGTCACGGCCGTATCACAGACCAGGCACAAATGCTACAGCAAAATCGAGCCCAGATCAACCGCACTTGGAAACTCTGTCCTTTATTATTTGTTCACTATGGAGCCTTTGTAGGCTTCAGTCTGGGTTTCAATGAAGCAACTGTTTCAAGAAAAGGAGGAAGGAAAAAAAAAAAGATGAAGGAAAGAAGAAACTTTAAGGAGTACAGGAAAGCCTGACAGCAGATATAGAAGTGTAATCCAAGAAAAAAAGAATACTATAAAAACTAACCCTGTTTTTGCTTCAGTTGCTTCTTGACTTCCCAGAAAACCAAAAGCAGATGCTTTAATTTACTGTTCCCATAGTACTGTTTATTGTGCCTTCATCTATTTCCTGATGTTATTCCCATATCCCCCCTCTCATTTACTAATAAAAGGAATGAAAGATCACAAATAATATAGACAGGGAAAAGTGACAGATAGCAGAGGCCTTTCTCATCATGTTAAAAATAATTTTCAAAACAAAGTCTCTACTAACCATGTTCTCCTCTGAGAATAAATATAATAATCTAATAATAATCAAAATCAGTGCAGTCCAGATAATGCCAAGCCTTCTAAAACTACCTTGTTTAAGTTGGCTGCTTTTTATGTGTTTTTATGACTTAAAACCCAAACAACTAAACCCAAGAAAGTACATTTCATTTACAAAAATATTTTCAGGCACAGCCATGAGAATTGTTCATCATTCACATCCACTTCATTGTACTCTGGAGCTAGGACTGTATTTCGCACATTCTTTCTAAACCTTGATTAATTTAACAGAAAAAGAGTGGGCCAAAAGTAATCTCTATATTGAAGACATTTCTCCTAAAGTCATATTGGATCCAAAGTGGCCACAATTATACATCACAGAATCAATTTATTTAAAATTAAGATAGCAATAAAAGTGGTACAGAGAAAAATATTTGAACAGCCCTGACAGACTTCATTGCTGTAACATTTTCCCCATGTTATAAATTTCATCTTTAAAATACCAGCACTGACTTTTTTTTTTCCCCTCTTTTTGAATGCTGGGATATGCCAAAGGTTACTCCTAAAAGAAAACACCCACAGAAGTTACTGACTGATGGCTGTTGCACTTTACAACGTTACCTGCTGGTACATCACTCTGCTCCATCCCATGCTCTCCTGCACCTGAGCAGTCCCAAAAAGCCTGCATTCTGGTCCTTGCACCTTGCCAGACATTTTGAAGAAAACCCTAATACATTACTTTTCTCCCTGCCCAGTGCTCAAAGGCCAAATAATCTCTAGATACCTCAGTGGCAGCTCAGTTCATGGCAGAAACTGGAAGGGAGCTGCCCTTCCAGCGGTCAGCAACGGTTAAGCGATGCTACTGACCTCTCCCAAGCTGGGGCCAGCAATGGGAAACCTGTTAGCAGCATCATAGCAGGTCCCCAGGCCCTCCTGAAAACCAAAAAGCTGTTGGAATATTTCAGCCCCAGAGGGAGGTGAAAAATTTAGGAGTAAAAAAGCAAGAAAACAGAAAAACCTGAGAGAAGCTGGTGTGCTGACACAGAACTGGGAGGGAGCTTTAAGGGAGAATGAAAAGACCTCACTAGGTCTACACACTCTACAGAGGAGAGATCGACATGCAGGATGAGATATTTCCCATTCCCCTGGTAATGATGATAGAAAAATGGAGGACAAAACACATCAGCAGAAAAACACAGAAGTGAGGAGCTGGTCCTAGGTTCAAGTGGCTGACACAAGATGTTACCGAATATGAAACCTCAGTCTGATTTGGGCAGAAGGCCCTGTACATGACAACAGATTCTCGCAAATTTCAATCCAGCATGGACAGCAAACACCAGCTGATCATCAGCTGGTGGATGTTGGGCAAATAAAACTTCCTCACAGTAGCAATGAGAAATCTCTCTATCCTGATACAGGGTTCAGCTTTCATGTCCTTACGTTAATGAGATACACTTAAGCTTCAGCTTATGGAAAAGTCCAATTTTTCCCTAGTCATGTTCCCCACTGCTAAAAATACGTGTTCTTCTACAGTTCTCACTGGAAGAAATTATCCATCCTCCTCAAGCAAACTACATCTCTCCCATTCCAGAGGAAAGTAATCCTTCTTGGAAGAAGCAATCAGGTGGTCAGAGTCCAAGATAGATTTGCAGCTAGTGAAGAAATCAAGCAGGACCTCAAGATACTCCCTCAGTGGGTAGCTCATGGCTGGTGGATATGTAATTTATGGCTTGCAGATCAAGGCTTGCCAGCTTGACATGTTAAAAGACAATGTTCCTCTATTCCACAGAAGATCCTATAAGTTCTATTGAATAAAATAAAGTGGGGGGCGGGAGGGGGAAGAGAAGATAACACCTCTGCAGCTCCTGGCAAGGCAGTAGGAGTTGTGATTCCTGCTTCTCAGCCTATGTGTTGTGGGCAGTTTTTTTTCTTAAGATGCATCTGCCCTGAAAATTGGCATGGGCTCACTCCCTAAAGGAGGAGCATGATGCTTTGGGGCTCACCATGAGGCATTATGCCTTTATTGTGTTAACATTGCCCAAGTCATACGGCAATTTTCAAGTCCAGACTCTCAGGACAACATGATGGTCAGCAGTCTCCTTACTGGGATTTCAGTGGAAGACACAGCATTTCCACAGCCTGGGGAGGAGGGGATGGAACTATCATCTCAGAGAGCAGATAAATTTAAGTCTCCAATTAAAGTAGGTATCTTGCTGTTCTCACCAAAAATACAGTAAGGCAGTGATGAGGGCTACAGAACTGAGGCTACAGTAAATGGTAAATGAATTCGCTCTAGCATGGAAAATACAAGGAGGAACAGGGGGCCTCTTCATCACAGTCGTGTCCAGCATGTCAGGATCCAGAAGCTCTTAGGAACCAAATCTTGGAGACAGAAGAAGATAAAAGGGTCTTGCAGTACTTATTTTTACAGACCATCTGCCTCTCTCAGGACCTGGCAGTTCTCAGAAGAATTATTTTGCAGACTTCATTTAAATATATATATATATATATATATGTGTGTGTG
>NW_009733439.1:0-5212 GCF_000703405.1 Apaloderma vittatum
TCTCCAGCAAGTCAGTCCCCAATGGTTCTTTAGTCACATTGAATTTTACAATGTAAATTAGAATTGCTTGAGTACCTGTTATTCAAGTGTAACAAATCAGATTAATAGTAGTTCTATGTTCACGTCTGTTTATTTTGTAGCTGGGGTATACTTCTGGCTGGCTTTTCTTTGACCCATTGCTTATAATTTTCCTTTTTTATGTCAAACATATAATGTTTATTTTGCTGTGAGTATAATGATTCTTGCCTTCAAAATAATGTCTAGTGTCCTCTGGTTTTTGATCTTTTAGCCTATAATTATTATAAGAAGTTTATATATATGCCTATCCATTTTTCTGCCTGTTTTGAGCTATTTATAATTCTTGGTTGCAGTAGTAAAGAAGAAAATTTCTCTTGTTAAATACTGAGATGGAATACTGGAGGTACCGCGAAAAGAAAGTACTTGGTCATGGACTTGACAACCAAAGAATATAGACTCCAGCCAAACAGAAGCAGCAGCCTTTCTACTCATCTGTTTCCCAGGGAAGGAGAATTATGAAAGTTTTATCTCTCCTGAGGCTGAAGTTAGGCAGACCTGTAGTGTACACGAAATGAAATCCAAACCATTCTATAATTCTTTCATTCTATGAAATGAATTCCAGTCTAATGCTTCTAAAAAAAAGAAAAAAAAAAATCACGTAGTCATGCCATTTCTTCTTTCGCGTTACAACACTGCTGAGTTTTGTGAAGCTACATCTGAACTCCACAGTATTGCTGGAGGTGAGTAACAAGCAGAGTGACGATTCAGCCCATCTCTCTTTAGCCTCACTAAGATATGAGACAATGACCATGGGCCACCTATTCAGGCTCAGTAGAGAGACTGGCCCCATCAGAAGCTGATCCTTCCCAACCATGTGAATAGAGTTAGAAACCTGTCTTGGCACTAAGCTTATGGCTGATGTGTGGTAAATTTTACTTACACATCTCAAGTCAGGAAATTTGTAGCTCTCAGAGTTCTCCTGGTTTCGTTCATGTGACTTTTTGATAATTTCTTTTGCATTGTAAATATGTGTAGCAATTTTTCTTGATAAAAGAGATGGGAAGAAGCAACATTTCTCTTTTCAATAGATAGAAAAAAGAACTATACTTTTTTTTTAACAATTAATAGCAGTTTATAACACAAAGAGGTTAATGATCTCAGTAAGTTAGATTTCTTTACCATATAAAGAAGGAGACAGAAACATTGGGCTTTGTCCTTTTGCCTAAAGAACTCCATGCTATTATTGTATTTTCTGGTCAGGAAATTGGTAATGGTCTCCTTCAGAGACCATCTAACGTTTCCAAAGCTGTCATACATATGCTAACTTCCTTTAAAAGATAAAACTAGACATTTGATAGAAAATTTTCTCTTTCTTTCTTTCATAAAATAACATATCTCATATTTAATAACTTTGTAACATATTTCTCCAATAAGCATAAGAAAAAATAAAGAATAGTCCCTTGTGAAGGAGGGGAAACTTGTAGTAATATCAAAAAAAAAAAAGCTTCTGTAAAATTGCTGTTTGCAAGGTGTATTGAGACTCCAAGCCTGAGAAATGTTGAATCATCATAGATAACCAGACATTTAGTCATTTCTCTAAGGTAACTTAAGGAGTTGTTCCTGAGAAATATTACTTATACTGTGCAGAATAGGACTAATTATTTTTGGTTGTTGTTTTTTTTTGGTATATGAACACACATACAAGACAAATTTTTATATATAAAGGAGCCTGTCTAGTATGTTCACTGCACAGAGCAGAACAGCACTTTCTGATCCTATGTTCTGGGCCTTTGAAGGGAGAAGTTAACAGTGGCACAGGCTTGGATGAGTGATCTAGAAAACAATGATCCCGTGTTTATTCTGATCTATATTCTTAATGTACATCAAAGACATAAATAAATACTTAGAAAATGTGTCCTAACCTCTGTCATCAGTTTGGTAATTATTTGACTGGCTTTATGCAGTTTTGAAGGAAATGTCTAAAATAATGCTTATTTTATACTTGTCATGCAATTATACTGTTTTCTGCTTTAGAGCAAAATTCGGAAGATGTACTGAAATGTCAAAACATAGACAGGAAGGAGGCCCATGACTGAAAGGACTCTTGCTTCTATATTTTTACAACCTGGCTCATTGGCAGTTCATATTTGATATTTTGCTGTTCTTCTGAGATCTAACCTTATTTATTTGACCTAATAACTGTGATTATATTATTTGCATTTGACACACTGAGTATGGAATGTTAAACACATTTATTGTGTTAGAGTCAAATGATTTACCATGGAAACTAAAGGTTTCTCAGTCTTCATGCGATATTCTTGGAACCTGTCTTGTTAACAATGGAGTTCATTTTGCCATCTGCTTAATACCACTGGTTTTCTGGGAAGCAAAGGAGGTGAGCTGGAGTACATGTTTTTAAACCATCACTGGTTGAAAAAGTTTGAATAGTAAACCTTCTCTATCAAATACAAGGGGACAAATGATTAACTCTGTAACTCAACAATTCTTTTACACTGCTGCTTATCCCCTTCATTAAGATATCAAAATCTGATTGAATTTGCAGAGGTTCTGACTGGGCCTTTGCAAGTCAATAGGAGATGGACCAGTCAGTCCTCTAAAAATAAATGGCCTGATTTTTATACTTTGAAGGAATTTTCACTCAAGCAAGAAAACTGTCACTGCCAGATGGTGATGGAAGCATTACTACAGCAAGAGGACATTAGCAAATATGCACTCAGCAAGGCAAATTGTTACCATAGTTACAGGATGCTGAGAATTTCAAATAAATAAATAAATAAAATTAGACTGTATTATTTAGAAATCTCAATGGCAAAAATAATTTTGGATGATTTTTCTTTTTTTGAAATGGATATGTTTTTTCTACACTCTGCTTAAAACTTTGTTACAGCACTCTCTTGCTGACTTGGTGCATTTCTTTCTATCTAAATACTCTTATTGGCTGCATTTTTTTAACCCTAGAACAAATTCTGGTACTCACTGCCTTTTCCTTCTTCATTCTTCCAGCATATCTCTACAACCGCATGGAGCATAATGGTCCATAGGATTTGTAAACCGTTTAGGCTTTGATAGGATGATATGACAAACAGCAAAATTAATGTTGGTGCTGAGTGTTCTTAGCTAGTGACTGGCCTCTCACTGTGCTAGTTAACACACAGTGGGAGTTTCATGGAAATATGGCTACATTAAAGGGTCTTGAATTTGGTGTTAGTCATCATAAAGTGGGCCAAATGAAGCCATAGAGGAGGGAAGAGTTTGTGGTAGGCAGGAATGTTAAAGCCAGCGTACTTTAACACAACAAGCAGTAGTAATGTGTTTGTTAGCCACGTGGCCAAAGCTAACATCTTTACTGTTGGATGGGAGTCCTGTGGGGGTTGTGTTTTTTCTTGTAAAACTTTATTGTACCTTACTGAAATCTGCAGAACATTTACAAACCAACATATATACAATGAGCAGGGAAAAGGAGGGGAAAGCAGAGCAAGGGGAGAAAGTTTCTTCTTTTTTGCTAGAAGTAATCATCAGATACCACGTGTTTAAATAAAAAAAATTTGACCTACTCAAATTTTGACCTAAGGCAACACAGAAGAGGTTAAGGCCAATCTGGCAGCAGTTTAAAGATGAGAGATTTCTCATCTTTACAAATGAGAGAAAATGAAGTTTCTCATGGCTCAGTTGAGCAATTTTTTTTGTCTTGACAAAGGCCTGAAAATGTAGAGATCTGACACAGGGTGGTCCTTGAACTAGTTAAACAGCATGTTGATTTATGTAGGAATTGTGTCATAACTGTTGCCGCTGGGACCAAATAATTTTGTCTTTAAAGTGATCACCACCAACCTGAGCATATGGAATGTCGGTGTTTCTCCCATAGCTGGACTCTCCTTCCTGCAGGATCACACTGTGTGTCATATTGGCACCATCTGTCACTATTTTGAATATTTAGATTAACAGTCTAACACTAATCCAATGTCTTGAACTACTAATTGCTCTAGATCTCTAGAAAGGGAGACAAAGAGAAACTGATTTCCTCCAGGAAAAGTTGCTCTAATTTGATTTTTCACTTAAAATATTTTGTAATCGGGGCCAAATACACTAATGCAGTTCAAGCAAGCAAACTATTCAGATGTGAATAATCCATGAATATACATAGCAAATCATACTTAATTACATTTTGGTGTCTGGATAGAAGCCAGTATGTTTTGTCAAGTCTCATGGGGGAACTGCACAGGCTATTTATGCATCATTTCATAAATTGTTTTACCACCATACTTCGTTCTGTTCTTTAGGCACATTTTAAAGCTGACATCACTTGCTAAGACCAGCATCATATTAAAGAGGAAACAAAAAATTCAGCATAAAAGCACCAGAGAATATTCCAGTGTGACTTTCTCACTCAGTCCATCTGAAAACTTCTCACATCTTTTCCTTTTGCTTTCAGTGTAATAAATTTCATCCATTAAAAACCTGCCAATATTTAATTTCATTTAATTTGTAGTAAAGTTAGATAGTCTTAGAAAAAAACTCTAGCCTTCCTTATAGAATTGTATGTGCTAAATTTACTAATCACTTTTGCGACCGTGGAATATCAGCATGATATTTTGCAAGAGTATGGCATCTGACTGTTATAATTGCATTAGCATTCAATAGTCATAACACACAGTTGTCCTAAAGGAATGATTTGTCATCTGTTTGCAGTGTGCACTCACATACATATTTTTTAAAATGTGTAATACAGTTCTTTAATGATAAGCAAACCTATTCTAGCTTTTTTACTTCTCTATTTGGGATGTAGCCTTCAGAAATGTGACACTTAATTACTTTTATATCATAGAATCATAGAATCGTAGAGTCGTATCAGCTGGAAGAGACCTAGAAGATCATCAAGTCCAGCCTTTGTTCCAGCCCTATCAACCTACTAAACGATTTCCCCCAGGCAACATCCACTTGTTTCTTAAACACCTCCAGGGACAGTGACTCAGCCCCCTCCCTGGGCAGCCTGTTCCAATGGCTGACAACCCTTTTGGTATAGAAATTCTTCCTAATATCTAACCTGAACCTCCCCTGGTGTAATTTAAATTTCCCCTTGTCCTATCAGTCTCCACTAGGGAGAACAGACCAACCCCCACCTCTCTACGATCTCCCTGCAGGTAGTTGTAGAGAGCGATGAGGTCTCCCCTCA